>NC_139347.1:33981448-34088948 GCF_055883805.1 Amblyomma maculatum | reverse complement strand
GCCGACGTTCACATTTACCCTCTCTCCTGCCGGATAGTATGGCAGTAGCAACTGCACCAGATCCCTTATCCCCAATTCAATTTCAAGGTCAGCATGACATTGGCATTGTTTTGTGGTCAGGAACACCAAATTTACCCCTTTGTTGAATACAGGTATTCCTCTAAACTCCAAGTAGTGACTAGAATTTCCAATTTGTGAGGAGCATATTACTAGTAGTACTTTTACCAATGCGCATGTGCTGCTCCTACTGAAAGCACTGACAAACATAGATACAAATACCACGCTTTGTACTGCCATCACCGCAAATTAGAATCTTAAAACCATAAATGTTATGAGTTAAGCAGGGAAAATAAGATGACCGGGTGGGCCTTTCGATATTCCTCCACGCTTGTAGATAGAGAAGAGATGCCTGTCGAAGCTGTCACTCTGGGACTGCACGACACTGTTACAGAGGAAGGGAAATAAATGCACAACTGACACACTGATCTTTATGTACAGGTTTAATAAGAAACACTCGTATACCTAGTATACAACCTTCGGTGCAATGTCTCATGTTTTTTTTTTTTTTTTTTTTTCCTCGAGCAACAACACATATGAGAAGACAGCGTTTTGTTTCGGCTAAACATGCTCGCAAAAAGAAAAACAAAATGTCATCGACAAAGAGTGAACGAGCATACGTTACAGCTGCAGTTGGCGGACTACATCTAGACTTCCTTAAGGCTTCTAGCAAAAGAAGGAAGAGTCAAACACGAGAGAACAGAGCCGCGAAATGATGACTTCCATTCTCCAGCGAGCGGCGAACGGTCACCGTCGATCATCCAGTCTTCCATTGGGCTTCTTTGTGTACCAAGGCCGAAGGCAAAGAAAACAAGGCAATATGTTGCCTTTGCTCTCAAGGAACGCCCCGGTAGCATTCGAATCCAACGCAGTTGCTTGAAATAAATTGCCCATAATTAAATGAATCATTGAATGCCAAATAAACAGTGCACTGGGATACAAGAATCTGTTTGCGGAAAATCATCGCGATGAAATTGAGCAGCATCATTTTTATTCTAATTTTTTTTGTCATACGATTCTTCTATTACCCTTTTTTAACTTGATGAGTTTTTTTTATATACGTCTGCCAATAGTATTTTGATATTATAGATCTGACTAGAACTTCTACTGAGACGACTACCGGCCCAATGTTGTCATCAAAAGAATGTCACGGCCATTTGTAAGACAAGGGAAACGTAAGAGTTTACACATTCGTCCAGGATTAAGCAATCTGTTCCGAAAACTTTAAATATTTATAGTTTGATTACGTCTGAGAATTGCAAATATAGCGAAACGCACTGAATGATATTCTTGCATGGTGAGCCAACTGTAGGTCATCATCAATAATTTGATTTACATATTTTTTCTTCTAAAATGTTAAATATTGGCATTAAGATTTGTTCATGAATCAGTTTTCTGTCGATCATACCTGATTCCGCAGGTAAAAGACATTGTACCGTGTAGGTATACAGACGTCTATATTGAAATGAAGCCAGAGCTACAGTTTAACTCCTATTAAGTTATCCGAACACAAATTTTTATGTTACAGCTATTCTTGTTTTACGGTGCAATAATCCGAAAGGAATTCGATGCATTTCAAACATGCAATGAAATTTCTCTAGATATGCGCTGACAACTTGAGTTGTGTAGCCAGTTTAATGTAGTTCGCCCAAAGACACAAAGTTTATACAACCCAAAATGCCTACCTTGCGACTTACTCCCTCTGAAGAAGTATAAGATAAATTTGTGCAGACTTCAAATATGACTTTGAATCATCTAAGGCTATAAGTGTGATTCACATCACATGAACATTGTTTTCTTTAATTTCAGAATTTTTTAAACCGCTGGTTTTAAACAACGGTTGTACATTTTAATGCATATTTTGCTCGCAATAAACCTTGGAACCAAAGTTGGTTGCACAACACTTTAAGGATTCGTCATTGGAATGTAAATACATCTGATTAGATACTTTGTGTGGTAAATTAAATGTTTTAATTCTCACGCGCTTAGATGAAGAAAGTCAGTTATTTTGCAATAAATTTGATCTCCTTTCTAGGCAAAGGATGGCGTTTAAAGGTGACAGTCTGAAAGTTTGTAAATGACACATTCCAATTCCAGGCATTTATGTTTGGTGGGGGATTGCACACTTGCAGTAGCTGCAAAATTGTTTGTGAGATAACAATTATGTTACTATCGTAGCTAAATTTGGTTTTCAAAATATGTTTAACTACGCAAGCTAATTGGGGCATTTCGGGCAACTGCGTCACCAACCATAGTTAGTATTGAACAAACTTTTATACAAGGTGAGCTATTCATGCTGAAGATATTGCACACACTGACTCACACTATTGTCTGAAACGGCAAAACATAACACCGTTCACCAAAACTGCACTTTGGCAAAGATCAAAAATGCGTCCAGAAAACCTAACTTTCATACTAGCGGGATTTTTCCCACCATCGATTATGCAGGAGCAAAGCAACGACAACAAATGCAAAACTTCTCTGCCTTTCCTCAAAAGGCCCCTTTGCATCACATGAATCAAACCCAGCTTTCTAAGCTTTGTACACAAATATATACACAGGCGTATGTATGTATATATACAAAAACAATTCAAATGAGTTTTCTTTCAAGTATACGTTAGCAGCAGCGGTTGACGTTCAGTCTACTTTTGCTCCCCTTTCTCACGCTCTCAAGCGGCTTTTTATCCATCCGAGACCCACATATACTACTTTGTCAGTCTCCTCCTTTAGCAGTGACCTCTTTCATATTCATGAGGAAAAGGAGCTTTTCAAAATAAACATTGGCCCAAACTTGCTTCACGTGACTTCGTTTCGCTCGACACACCCGTTACACAACTCGCGCCATTTAGCGTACACACAGATTCAAGCGTCTATTTTCAGATAAAGCTCGGGAGGAAAAAAAGGTGGTTGATTCGATTCTAAGAATGCGAATGTACAAGTGCAGAATTTGTTGTTTCTGAAGACCACGTTTTCCATCAATACCGAGCGTAAGCGCGAACCAAAGCATGGCGCATATTCCTCTGAATGTTTAGTCCGATTCTCTAGGATATGTGTCTCGTGTGTTTAGCTCTGAAACCACTGATGAAAGCCTGACACGAAGCCAGAGGGGAGATTTAGAGTCTATCACTGCAGATAGTTGCACCTCAGGAGAACTATTTAGAGGTTATTCGAGATACCAACACTAGGAAAAGGCAGAGATCAGGATAAGATGCGCAAAGATCACCACTGCCATATCTAGACTCATTGTTCTTTACAATTTGTTTTCGTAACCTTAATTTATTTATTTCAACTGCTGCCTTGATAAACTAAGCAAGCAGAGCTTACAACTTTCTGACAGTGGAATGCAGGGATCGCTGTTTGCGGGCTGGAACTAAGGGCATTTCCAAGGCTTAATAAACGAGGACAGAATGACCGGAAGACACAAACCTGCCAGGCACCTGTGTCGTGCTGTCCTCGCTAATATATCGCTGGAAAATGTCTCAAATTATACCCTTCAGTTCGCACTGCGCCGAACGCAAAGATTGGCCCAATAATTCGCGGAAAATGTTTTAGATTACAGGTAACTCATCGGTTCATTTGTATCTATAGACCGCACAACTGCAGCAAAATAAAAGCATCAAGCGCATGTTTGGTGTAGTGACTTCGTACATCATTATAGTAATTTTTCTTTCCGACGTCGATATCGCAAGTACAGTTGATACGCTTTAAAAAGCACGAAGAAGCATTCCAAGCCACATAGACAGTATTTATGCTGCGTGGTTCAATCGCGTAGGGGACACACTTTGAACTCACGCTACCGTGAAGGCGAACGTTAAAGATGTTTGAAACGTTCACGACGTCTAAGGGGAAAAGGGGCATCCATCTTTGCAGTGACAAAGTTTCAATCACAAATTCACAATATACTTTTTTTTTTTTTTTTTGTCTTGTAACACATACTGAGCTCTGACACAAGGAAGGCTTTTGCTTCCCGTACTGCAGCAAAATGCCGTGCCAGACGGCAGAGACATTGTGTCGGACATAAGCATTCAACAGCCAACGAAATATTGCCCTTATTTGGCGAAGCATAACATTACATGCGATGCAAAACAAGCGGGTATAGAGGAACGCAAATAAAAGTAATGTTTATCAAGCTCCGTCGAAGCTTGTGAACATCCGACGTTTCCATTGAGATGCTCCAGCGCTTTCAAAACGTTATGCATAGCTTGCAAGCAACCGGGAAGCTGTAGCAATGCTTAGTATTGTCACGTGTATGAACGAGGGAAAGAAAAATGAAGTTTCAGCACTGTTCTTCAGAGTCTCCGTCTCTTCGCTCAAATTCTAAGGGCATTTCATTTGAGTAAATGGGACACTACCGGCATTTAAAAAGAAAATGCTATCAAGATTTCTACGCGGTCAAGGACACATGTATACTGTGTGGCATCCGGCCGTTCCATTCACTCTTCTATAACATGCTCCACTCAGTGTATTACAGTCCAAGTTTTGTTAAAAAAGAAGTGTTAGACGCATTCGGCACGTTATATTCGATGACCTCGTTAGGTGGAACTCAAGTGTTGCTTACAGCGTCGCCGACATCGCTTCCCGCTTGAAGCAGCACAAGGTTTACATTAGATTCTTAGTTCGATCACTAAAGGTGGCTAGCTCAAAATATATAATTTTTGTTATGTGAATGTCTTAAGCGGGAAAGATAACGTTTGAACGCTGTCGAGAGGCAGCGCTTGGTTGAAGCCGTCGCCTTCGAGAACAGTTACGTGACTACTTCCAGGGGGAATCGCAGTGATTGGTGAGCTTCAGACCCGCAAGCAATGATAGACGACATTTCCTTCTCTTCGCCGGCAGCAGTGAACACTTGCCGTATTCCATACACCTCTGGCCTATAGGGGTAACAAAAATAAACACTTGTGAAGTGGCACCGAACTTTTCTCAAACCGAATTACGTCATATCATTCTTGACCGTTGCAACAGAACGACAGAATGTCGATAGCAGTACTGCTTGCCATACGTCTAACTCATCGCGCCGCGCCATTTGATTTGAAACAGTTCACGTGCCATTTACGAACTCGCAAATCAGCACAGGGAAAAAAAAAAGTAATCGGTTAAAAGCGAATGAAAAAGCGAGTCCACGGTTGGTTGGGGACACGTAAGGTATACAGACCAGACGCACGACCAACACCACGAAGCGGCGGCATTGCACTGTCGTACCGACGGCTTCTGTTACTTGGTTGTGGGTGTTGAAAGCTCGCACATGGTGGTCGCCTCTACGCCGGCGGCAAGCGTGCGTCGGTCAGTCTGCCAGCAACGGCTTTGTTTGTGCGGACAACGCGGCGACGTCGTCGGGCCCCTCAGCAAGCGACTGTCCGAGGACGGGGTCAGACTTTGTCCCTGGAGCCCTTGAGGTCGTAGCTGAGCCGGCGGCCGTTGGCGATGGACGTGCCGTCCATGACCGCGCGACGGTGGCACGCCGCGGCGGCCACCGCAGCCGCCGCCTTGGCTTCCCGCTCGAAGATGTCGCACGCGGCGTCCTGGTCGGACTTGCAGCGGGCCATAGGCTGACTGCTGGTGCTGAGCACATGCGCCAGGTCGTCGGCCACCTGAGTGGGCGACAATGACTCGGAGCCACACGAGGAACTGTCGCTCAGCTCGGACGTGGGCGGTCGGCGACTGAAACGAGGCGAGTGGCTGCCAGGCCGCCGGCCCAGGATCTGCGCCTGGATATGCTCGCAGATGCGCTTGAACCTCCGGATTGGACCTGCGTGGTGTGCAAGACGCGATGCTCCGTGTTATTGGTGTTTCGCCACTGGCTCACATTATAAGCCGGTCTTTTAATAAGAAAAGGCCGCATGGAAGCCACGTCTAGCTGATTTCAACAAGGTAAGCTTTTAGCTTGACAAGACAGTACTATTCACAGAAGTAGCTCCGTTTGTTCCACCTTGGCTAATAAGGTGATTGGTGTGTTTCTATTCGACTGCTCTACTCCTTCCTCGATCTCTATGAGTAAAGCTGGATATGTTGGCGATAGGTTTTTTAATATCTCCGTTAGAGTTAAATTGTTAAGAGCTATTACGCGCTAGTAAATAAGCAAAGAGGGCATAAATCGTCCGAAACGCGTTACGTAAGTATTTGGTGGAGACAAAAGCCACATCTGCAAACTATCGGCCCGACAGTTGTACTTTAAGAGCGTTGTGTTGAGAGTTGAGTCCGTGTAGCTCCCTTTCTTGTGTGTGCATTGCTTGGAATAAAAATCTCGTAATACATATGAAAAGGCTGCGTCGTACACTGAAAGTGCGTTAAAAGATAGAACTAAGTTCAAGAAACATGAGAAACGGGCGGCTATATTGGACGCAGTGTCTATTCCGCAGAGTTAGTACTCAACGGAATAGACACTGCGTCCAATATAGACGCATCCGTCTTCCGGCTAAAGAGAGTAATTACTCATTAGAGTTCTTCATGTTCAGCCACCACCGCTAAAAACCCATAATACTTCTCAGAAACATTGTAGTTTAAGAAAAAAAAATTGTTCTGGTCGAGGGATCGGACCCGGGACCACCGTCTGCCTAGGGCAGTCTATCTAGTAACTAAGCTCATGAAGCACATAATGGGGCAAGGCCGCATAGTTGAACACGAAGTGAAAGCAACGTTTGTCAAATATTTAGGGGAATATCTCAATGCACAGTCGATTTTTGCTAAGGACGTAAATACTCATCAGCGTCCACCCAATGGCAGTCATAGATCCACAAATGAAAGTTATACAGCATTCAGAGTGAATTAGTTTCCTAAACCCTGAATTACCAGTTTCACTGTGCTAATATAATTCTAAACGAGTTCCCTGTACAAGTGCCAAAGCTGCATAATGCTGCTAATATGCGTGACGAAATGGTGTTATTGACGCGATCATTATTCTCATCACTATTAACCAATTCATTGCCACATTAATAGCTTTACTCCTTTATTGCGCTCCATCGGCCATTTATTTGTGCTTCCTCATCCCAACACTGGATACCAGCTCGTCTTTTTAAATGTCACCTGAATCGTTGCTACTGAATCTATACTTTTCCTACTTCTTGCTTTCGGAAACCCCAGCGCTACTTACAGACGTCAGCTTCTTCTCAGCATGTAGATAAAGTACTTAGAGGAAACAAATATACAGCAACTTTTCGCAGAAAACCTGACTTTTGACGCCTAAGTGTAGAGGAAATTGTATTAAGAAAGTTATAGACGATTAATGTAGCTCATTCCACTGTGTATGCTTTGGGGACCTAACAATTCAGTTCAGTCGTCCAGTCGTGTCAGACTCTTCGTGACCCTATGGACCATGTCACGCCACGCTTTCCGGTCTCTCACTATCTTCCTAACATCACATAACTTCATCTGCAGTGCCTCGAGGATGCCATCTAACCATCGCGTTCGCTGCCTACCCCTTCTCCGGCGACCCTCAACCTTTCCCAAACATCAAATCTTTCTCCAGCGACTCCTCTCTTCTCATCAGATGATCAAAGTAGCTGAGCTTTAACTTTAGAATTTGACCCTCCAATGAGCAGTCAGGGTTTATGGTCGACAATATCGACTGATGTGATCTTCTGGCAGTCCAAGGAACTCTCAAGAGTCTTCGCCAGCACCACAATTCAAACGCGTCAATTCTTCGGCGGTCAGCCTTTTTCACAGCCTAACAGCTGTTCTGAATTACTCGCAATATATACGAATTGGGACCCACCTTACGATGTTACAAATTTTATCTTATATTTTGCGGAAAGTAAGCTTTATTCTCAGAAAAATGTATTAAAACCACATCATTCCTCGCTGTGCCAGGCACAACCACGCAACGGCAATACACACCATACAGAGAATCATTGTCAGCTGCTGCAACAAGGCAGTGTCTTCTGCTGTCTGTATAAGTCGAGTCATGTGAGGGACAAAAACAAAATGTATATAACAGCATATGACTGCGGCTGCTTCACTTGTGATTCCTGTTCTTCAGGTAGGGTGGCTTTAGCATTTGGTGAATTAAAACGGCGAAGGAGAAATATCTGCACCTGTCGCGTGACTTAGACTCCACTTAGGCGTCGCAGCCACCCACCGGCTGTTTAAACAGAAAACGAAGCGGGTGCTAAAAGAAACTCTATTATAAATTATTTAGCGGCCGTAGATAAATAGCTCGGGGTGATTCGAGTTTAGTAATACCTTATGCACTATCACAAAGCATAAAACACGCAACCAAAAATTACGTTCACAAATTTGAAAGTCAAGTTGGCAGTTATGGCGTTGCCATTAGGGCCTCGCTGTCATCTGCGTTTCCTGCACATACAGCCTCATCCGCTATATGAAACATTCGAGTTTTTCACTTTGTTTTTTCCGTGAGTTTGTGGTATCACGGGAGACTTCTATAGCTGTCTCGTAAGTGGAGCCTTCTGAAGGTCGGTTAAAATGGCTAGATGCCTTTGATAGGGTGGTGGTTGTTATATGGGTGGTTGCTAACGCTCGCCGGTGAGAGATGCAACAATACGTCACCTCGTATGGAATTGCGTAGGATTGGCCAGTAGAAGTTGGTAGCACCGCCCAACCTGGATACTGACATATTAAGACTGGATTCGGCTGCGCGGGCGACAATGAGAGACACTGTACACGTTGCGGCGTTTCGTGTGCAAGGCAGCAATAACCGGGTAATAGGCTACTATTGATCACCTAGTACGGTACCCTTAGTTTTTCACTTCCACGACGACCACAAAAGAGCAGGATTGGCGTACCCGATATAAGAGTGAAGCTTATGCAGTACACAGATGGCTTGCTGTCATGTGAAGCTCCGCCGTTGGGGCTCCCGTCTCCCACGATGCTGATGTCGACGTGGAATCGGACGTTCCTCTGGAACATGGTGGTGCTCCCCGGCCTCTTGTACTCCACCCGAAAGGACATGGGCGACACCACGCTGTGGCTTAGGTCAGCAATCTGCCATGTGCGAAAGTACGAAAGCAAGCGATAAGCGAGATTAGCTATTCACAGGTACAGTATTGTTCCTCTCGAGGTATCTTTCTTTTTTGAGGGAATTCGAGATCCAAAATTTGGCGAAAAGGAGAATTTTAGAGTTTCAGGCATTTTTAAGCACTTAAATTATCTAAAGTCCTCTAAAATGGTGTAGTTCTCGAGCTGCCGCAGAAACACATGTCCTCAGATATTGAATTTCAGGCCTAATTTAGTAAATTTTCGGTCAGGGCGTGCATCTCACTACACAGATATAATATATTCGCTTATCAAAGAGATACAAAAGCCAATTAAGCCGGCAATGTTGTTACTGTCGCAAACAATCAGGAAAGAGGAAGCGAGAAGACAAGGAGAGCATTGCGTCATCTTGGTCGATGCACTTGGCGTTTTTCAACTTCTTTTGTTGCACTGCAGGCGCATTAGAGACGAATACCGATGTGTGCTGTGGAAGGACCAGCTTCAATTATTGATAATAAACAGTCTTTAAGGCGAAAGCTTTTAATGGCTCATGCTTTCGTGGACAAAGTGTTTGCTGCTTTTGCGTCGTTCTGATTGGCCGAGGCGGGATGCATCCCTGCCAATACAATGCCACACTTGAATGCGCGCCAAGGAACGCCACGCGACAGGTGCGATGGTGTACCGTCCAAACTAATACTTGCCGGAGAAAGTGTGATAGATACAGCGCCTTTCCTTTCCTGTAAACCAATTATAACTATATGCAGCACTGCAACGAATGCCGACAAGAGGCTATAACGATGGGAGGCAAATTATAGGATAAAAACGAGAAGCTAGCTTTCGCCATTCTCCTCTTACGAGACATCTAAGAGACCTTCTAATTTTCAATTCTGCTCTGGGCTTTTAAACCGAGAACTCAGTTCAAGCCTGAGCCTTAGTTATAGCCTAAAGTGTAAAGTTAAGTTTTGTTTTGTATGCAGTTACAGCACACGACCGTTTAAGCAGTATGATGATGTCGCAAGTCCGTCAATCACTGGTCACCCGAGTTGTTTCTTCAACTTTTTAATTATTGTACAGAGATTAAGTGATTACACTGTTAAAGTTCCTGATGTTATCGACATAATTAATAAAAGAAGTGCGAGCATTCCTGTATGCCTTCGTTTGTTTCGCTGAATGTTGGCTTTTTAAAAATGCTTGTCATAATGAACCACTCATTTCTCTAACCTTCTCTCCTCAGTAGCAGACTGAGACATAAATGATGAGAAGCGAAAATTCAAACCTTAACAGCCACGTACTTGACATCAAATGCACATGGAAGGGACCTTCGCCTTCCAGTTGATGGTTATTGTGTTTGTTCTTGTTTTTGTAGGCTATTAATGCGTGAGTAATAGTGGCAATCTTTCCGTCTGGCTTCTAAAGACGTTAAGATTAAGGTCTCCTATAACTCAAGTGGGTAGCAACAAGAATGCGTTGGGTTTATTCGTCGAAGTGACAACTGAAAAGAAAATGAGCACGGGCCGAGAAGGAGCCTTAGCCCGCTAATTAGCGTTGCGACAAGAGGACTCGGGGTTCGTCTGGCCAAAGCTCTGCCTGGCAACGTTTCGCCAGTCACTCTTGTCGAAACGTTGGCTAACGGACTGAGGCTTACCCTCGATTCTCGTTTATTTCGTTTTGTGTTGTGGAGAATTCCACATACCTTCTTTCTCTGAACCATTGATCGAAACGAATTGGAATTAACCTTTGCGCGCTGACTGTCGGTAAAAGTACACTTCAAATACTGACGCAATGAACAGTGGGCCCCTGTTTCGCTAACAGCTTTTAAGTAGAGATGTCAAGAAGTTAACTGCTTCCTTAACTAACTGTATTTTAAAGTCACGGTTGCGGACTCGTGCAGCCGTCTACTGTCAGCTTTTCTTTTTCGTAGTTATCCATCTGTGGAAGCACATAGTAGAAAATAAAGATTTGATTTGATTTCTATTTTCCTAGAATACGCGTTGTATATTATTTCTACTTTGGAGTGCAGCAAAACATTGGGAATTAATCGGTCATTAAGCTGCAAAGGCCGCGTAAGAACAGCAGTAATGTGTTCTTATGTTAAATTTAAACAAAGAATTATGAATTCCGCTGTTTACACTACAGGAGTGCAAACTTCATGCCCGCGGTTGTTTCTGTTGTTACTGTGTATGCGTGCTGTAGCGAAAAGCGAAATGTCGTTGTAGTTGCTGCCTTAAGTCGTTACTAATGTGTCGCATTGAATTAAGATGTCTACGAGCAAAATACGACATTTTGACGCCTTAGAGCAATAAAAAAGCGAAGTTTTCGGAATGTACTAGTCTTTGAAATAGAGGCCAGAATAAAAGAATCTCTTATTCGACTGTGTCTTTAAATATAATAGGACATACTTCAAACTTTACATATTTATTTGGTGTTTTCAAACTTAAGTGAATCGAAAGCCTAACCAGTACTGAGCAGAAATAAAATTCTCACCCAACAGTCGGGATGCTTCTCCGTATTCAATAGAACATATGACGCATGCCAGAAATGCTACAATTCGTTCATTATACCAGCTTCGTTAGCCCCGTGAGACAGCTGGCGCGTAGAATATTTTGTCGCATTTCCTAAAGGTCTTATTCTTTGCTGCAGAACACATCACTGAAGGTATTGCAATTAGCGACTGTGCGGATTGCATTGTGTGTGTGTGTGTGTGTGTGTGTGTGTGTGTGTGTGTGTGTGTGTGTGTGTGTGTGTGTGTGTGTGTGTGTGTGTGTGTGTGTGTGTGTGTGTGTGTGTGTGTGTGTGTGTGTGTGTGTGTGTGTGTGTGTGTGTGTGTGTGTGTGTGTGTGTGTGTGTGTGTGTGTGTGTGTGTGTGTGTGTGTGTGTGTGTGTGTGTGTGTGTGTGTGTGTGTGTGTGTGTGTGTGTGTGTGTGTGTGTGTGTGTGTGTGTGTGTGTGTGTGTGTGTGTGTGTGTGTGTGTGTGTGTGTGTGTGTGTGTGTGTGTGTGTGTGTGTGTGTGTGTGTGTGTGTGTGTGTGTGTGTGTGTGTGTGTGTGTGTGTGTGTGTGTGTGTGTGTGTGTGTGTGTGTGTGTGTGTGTGTGTGTGTGTGTGTGTGTGTGTGTGTGTGTGTGTGTGTGTGTGTGTGTGTGTGTGTGTGTGTGTGTGTGTGTGTGTGTGTGTGTGTGTGTGTGTGTGTGTGTGTGTGTGTGTGTGTGTGTGTGTGTGTGTGTGTGTGTGTGTGTGTGTGTGTGTGTGTGTGTGTGTGTGTGTGTGTGTGTGTGTGTGTGTGTGTGTTTAGGTCATTTAATTGTGCAACATTCAATGACAATACCATTTTATTCCTTGTCACTGACTAAAGTCAACCCAGTTAGTGTTCAAGGAACACTTAAATATATGCATATGCAGCCAGTTTTTGTATCCGGTTCTAATGCAAGGATCGTGTGGGAACAAATAGCTGAATGTTCAGACATAGTTACTTTGCATTGTGTTAATAAATTTACCCAAATACATGAACAGCACTAAAGAAAACTTACATTAGTGAAGTCTGTCTTTTTTCCAGATCACTGAAACGACCTTCCACTTATTGGTTTCTAGTATTGTCGATGGAATCAGACAACACGTGTTTGAAAAATAATGGAGCAAGGTAACCTTTATATCGCATTCGCGTCAACTTATCAATTATTTTAGTAAGAGGGGCTTCAGCCTGATGGTAGAAGTGATCTTTCCTGGCCAATATAATTGAATATTGGCTCATAATTTGCATGTTTACCGACGGTATGTTACCTTGGTGTACAACGTGAAGACTTCAGCAGGCTCGCATTTTATTTTCTTTTACGAAAGACCGTTGTTCAGGAACCTACTCTGTGTACTTGGGAAGAACCGAGGGAACGGTTTGTCCGGCATGCCTTACCGACAGGAAGGCGTGGATGAGGTCAGCCTTGACAGAACTCAAAGGACGGTCCTTAACGAGTATCACGTGGCTTTCTTCCCTCTCGTTGGCCATCAGTCCTCCGAACCACGACCGCTTCGATAGGCTGCAGAACAGAGCATTAGGTCAAGATTCAAGCGATTCTGACAACGAATCAAACGCATGCTTGTCACGTGAAATGCAAGAAAAGAAAAAGAAAAACACAACGTTAGTTGTGCCTCCTTGCTGCCTACTTCTTTTCAGCATCGTTTAAACTTACAGGCTTTATTTTTATGCAATCTGTTATTTAAATACTTTGCTATGAATTAGCACGAAAAATATAAAATGTTGCCACTATCATACACAGCGAAAGTAGCTTCGGAGTCAAAGAGAAATAATGATGCCGTTGTGAGTGCTTCAAGACGTCACACACTTGAAAAACCTTGTATTCGTTGTCTGCAAAACACATGTCAGGCCAGCGAGTATTATTTATTGCTACAAGGAAGTTCCCCGCATGTTTTAATTGAGATGACACTGCTCTTAATTATATTTTCGCGTATACCGTGTTAGTAAACACAACATCTCATTATCTTGTTAAGCGCTTTGAAATCTATATTACAGCAGTACACTGATAGAGCCCTGTAGTAATACTTTTACAGAGTTAACGGCAAAAGGCATTGTCAAAACCCTCTTCGTTTTTGCCACTTTGATGAATTAAAATTTTACTGACAGTTTTTTCCGCGAAAAACAAACAGAAAATACTTTTTCGCTATAATTTAACAAATTTGGCTTCCGGAGCAATGGAAATTACAGTACAAGAAGTCGGAGCCAAGCTTCTGGACTTCCTGCCTTATCGTTGAGTTCAGATCCTGGTAAGTTAAGCTCCATTGCTGGAGAGAAGAGCCGGTATATAAGGGCGTGAATTATGTTGATTGATTGATTGATTGATTGATTGATTGATTGATTGATTGATTGATTGATTGAATGTCCTTTATTGAATGGGGAGGCTCATGGCCATGGATGGGGATAAAGGGGAGTAGACATAATCTTCATTGTTTAGGTCGTCACTCGAATCACATTGCTCTAACCAGGCCACTAAGCGAGCCATACTTGGCAAATATCATCTGTGTGTTAGCATCAGTTTCTAGAAGGGAACGGTAGTTCAGGCGGTAGGGTTCGATCTCGGGGTGAATTATGTTTAAGCGTAATTGCTAGGTATAATTGATTGTACTCTTTTTCTATTATTGATGTGCTTTTTTGTGTGTTCCTATGTACTGTGCCTCTTCTTTATCAGTTTTCCATCTACTTTACTAGACGCCATATCTCTCAATTTGTTTGCGCTCTTGCGCTGAGAGAAACGAGAGCATACATTAAACGTATATCATGGAGCAGATAAGGCAGCAAAGGTACCGCAGTACGCTGATCAATAGTTGCAGGAAAACTGCATATATTACATGTGATGCACAAGGTTTATTCATATGCTCTATACTTTGGTACATTGGTATATCTGACTTGGCTTCCAGAACAGCCGTAATGGGGCGGAGGTCTCCGTAATAATTTCTGTCAACTGAAGTTCCTTAACATGCACTGACATAGGACCGTACAAAGCGTCTTGCATTTCGTCTAACGAAACGCAGCATTCGTGGAATGGGCCTGTTCATTACAGCAATCTATACCTACGCCAAGAAAAAAGAGAGAAATGCAAAGCGTCTCAGTAGCAGAGCCCTTTGAAAACGAGTGACCTTGATTAGCCTGTTCGAAAAATTGTCTTTCATATTACCTTGTGGCCATATTTCCGACTGATGTCGATCCCAGCAGTTTTTTATTATTGTTGAACACCGGCTACGCGAGGATCTTTCTACTCATTTTGAAGCTCACCAGAGAGCACGCGACGCATTTATTTGAGAGAAAATGCCTCGAAGCAATGCCTTTCGATAGCGAAAATGGTCGATGGTTTTTCCCCTGAATTTAATTCTTTGACCATTTTATGGGAGCTTCGTTTTCAGTGCATTTGGCGTCTTTGTAATTAGAAAGCGATGATCTGTATACGTATATAACTAGAGGCCAAACTTGTAATGAGCTTCCCGTGAAGTTGGAAGCAGTTATTAGTCGCAGGAATGTGAATGCATACCTGCCCGCAGGTAACAGCAAGAGGAAAACTTACTCTGGTGAAGAATCCGGAGTCAGGCTGACTTCGTCTGAAGCTGAAGGAACTGCAGAAGAGAAGTAAATGCCGGAGTCAATAACGCGCTGAACGCAATGTGATGTCACCATATATTATTACATTTCACATGAAGAAACAGGACTGAAACACAGGGACTGATCTGCATAAAACACTAAGTTGATACGTAGTTCATTGGTTAAAGTTAGAACCAAAACGAACCTGTATGCCGAATTCGCTAGTAATAACGCATCCTTGGTCGCAGCTAAACAATATCAAAGATTACCTTCTCCTGTGGTTTGTATTTAGCTGGAGGTTGCGTTCTTGGTATACCGGTCTCTTCAGCGCAGATTATAAGCGGCAACTCAGAAAACAGTGTTGATGTCCTTTTTTCACTTGAAATCTAGCCAACGGGCCCCTACGAGGGGCGTTCAATAAGGACTTCCTCTGATTCACTTTTATTTATTGCAGGATGCTGAAACTGCGCATGTGTAATGACGTAAGTCACTATAGGTCACGTGCAAATGTGAAACTATGAACTAATAAAGATCTTTCTTTTGCAGGTGCTGAAGTGGTGTGAGGTGTGATAATGGATGCAGTGGAATACAGAGCAGTCATCAAAATCCTGCACTTGAAAGGCCGAACTCCAAGGAAGACGTTCGATGAGATAAAAGAACTTCATAGGGAGGATTCGACCTCATATGATGTTGTGAAGAACTGGCATCGTCAATTCAAATGTGGCCGGACTTCGGTGAAAATGGCTCCGATTGCAGGGCGACCCCACCCCGCTATCGATGAACACATCATCCAACAAGTGGAGGGCGCCATTTTGGAAACTCGCCGCGTAACCGTTCGAGACCTAGCCCAAATAGTCAAGATTAGTGTGGAGTCCGTGGAAAAAATCATACAGGACCATCATCATGTGCGTAAGGGATACGCTCACTGGGTTAATTCCCCGGCTGCTCACACCTTTCCAAAAGCAGGAATGAGTCGAATGCTCCCAGGCTCTTTTGACCATGTGCCATGGAAACCAGGACGATTTTTTCAAGAGACTGATTGCACAGGATGAAAGCTGGGTCAATCACTATGATCCGGAGACTAAACTTCAGTCGATGCAATGGAAGCACTTGGACTCACCGCCGCCAGAGAAGGCACGCGACCAGCTCTCAGCGGGCAATGTCATACTCACAGTATTTTGGGACCAGCACGGAGTAGTCTTGATGGATTTCCTAGAAATGGGTGCCACAATTACTAGGGAATACTATGATTCACTGCTGTGGAAATTGCGGGAGGCCATCAAAAGCAAGAGACGTGGCATGCTCACCAAAGGTATTCGCCTTCTGCAAGCCAATGCCCCAGTTCACAACTCACATGTTGCCCAGATGGAAGCAAGATGTTGCGGTTTTGAAATTATACCGCTTCCCCCTTGTTCACTCAACCTCGGACCATCGGAAGCCCACCTCTTTCCAACAATGAAGTCATATTTGAAGGGCAAGTATTTTCTAGATGATGAGACTTTGATTTCTGAAGCCACAACATGGCGTTTGTAACAATCTGCCGACTTCTACAAGCGAGGTATTTACAGTTGCCTAAAAAAATGGGAGAAGTGCTTGTCCCTGGGTGACACCTATGTAGAGAAGGACTAATAAATCTGCAAAGTTTCGTTGCTCTTCGTCCACAGGAAGTGGGTCAGGGGAAATCTTTATTGAACGCCTCTCGTATTTGCTTCTGCAGCAAATGACCGTGTACCATAGCCTTCTTTGACAAGCTTTCTTATGGAATTATACAAGATCAGAGCTATCTTAAACAAGTTTGAAGAACGCAGAAGCCTATACCAAAAGTAGACAGTATTTCAGCTGGTTAATGGGAAATGTATTGCCCTGTTTTTGACGTTTCAGAAGGCATTGCCTATTTCGCCTTTACGCCGTATGAGTGAATTATAATTTAGATCTGACATTTGAAGAATATTAAAATATATACACAAAATTGTCGCTTCTTCACTTGCCTCCATGTAACGTCTCTGGCGTTCTCATTTAATATCTGAATGAAGCAAGTATCTGTTGACGATAACATGTTTTTCATTACAGGCAGAAATAAAGCCGAGTTCTGACTGTGGATTGTCAGTCTCACAACTAACAACTGTTGGAAAACCTAAGCAACAACCATACGGCAAAAAGCTTGAACGAGAGGCAAGGAATGTTAGCGAGGAGTCAATAACCTGTGCTTTGCAGAAAACCTCACAACAGCGTGAATTAAGTTTTCTTTTAAACAAAAAGAAAACCAACAACGTACGTTACAAAAGCATCAACCAAAGAAAAAAATACAAATAATTGTGCTCTATACTATATAAAAAGAAAACGTTGCTTTTCATTTTGCTCTCATTTCATCCGAACATGCAAGCTCGTAAAAATATCGATTAGTAATGCAATGAACTTCGCCAATAATAATAAGGCGACACCATGTTTCCCTATGTTCCCTCCCTCTGCCTCATTATACAACATGTAATTTACTCGTAATTTCTAACCTAAGCTCAGCCATACGACACCAGAAGAAAGATGCGCAGCTTACACCCGAGCTTCGCAGTTGAAGAAAATATCGTCCGAATAGGGTTCTAGACAGGAAGCACCGAAGAGACAGTCGTTCTACCAACAAAGCTAAGCAGGAAAACTAGTGTATGTCAGGATGAGGAAGATTTGAGGAAGAAAGAAAAAAAAACAAAATACTGGAAGTGACAACAGTGTTAGTCCAATATGTTCTAAGGCTACACCCTAAGGTTATACATCACTCTGGTGTAAGATTAGTTGCTACCTTATCACAGATTTGCTCGAATCCACCACAGTAGACACATCTACACTCATTGGATAATGATGGATGAATAACCGAACAGCAGAAGTTCTCACACGTCTAGTCCTAGATTGTTTAGGAGTCTTTACGACGGTAACTGCAAGCCAACTGCTTCAATAAAACTTCGTAACATCGTAATTTCTCAGTCGCTGCATATAATATCGGCGGCACAATGATTCCTTCAAACAACTCTTAAACGCTCTTGCACTAATGAAACGTTTATAGTGGTCGCAACCTTTTGTTTACATGTTACCAACAATGCTATGCAACCTAAAGGTAGGCTGCATTTCATGAGTTACTGCTTAGCTCCCATTTAACCTGACCCTCCTTAGTTTGAACGTGTTCATGTCACTCTACCTCACAGAAATGCATACGAGTGTGGATGCTGCTCTTCGCGTCAGCTAATACCACCCATCCTGCAGGAAGCAGTGAGTATAATAGGGCTTTTCATTCCCATGATGCAGTCGAAAGCATTCACCAGCTGTAGTCCCCATTCATTCTACGCTTCTTTTTTTTTTCTGAATTAATGATGCGAGCACCCAGAGATTGTTCAGACCAAATAATCTCCTTCATGGAGTGAGTCTTGAAACTTTCACTGCGTTCCATATTCTCTGTCTCCCTGTAGTGTATCAGTGCATGCTTAGATACGGCTTTCGATCCAGCTGACTTCTGACATGGATTGCTCTGCAAGATTAAAGTTGTTCCGATGAACTCCACAATTGGCCTTCATGAGAAGTATCAGAATCTTGATACAATGCACATTACAGCTTACAAAAAGCGCCATACTGGCGAACGACAGGCTCTATACAATCCAATACAATATTTATTTCTTTGACTTATCAGGTATTATTTTTCAGTTAGAAATGCTCCAAGATTGTCTGTGCTGATCTTGAGGAATGTGAATAATAGTTGTTTGACTTCATACTAGCTGGAATAGCTTCGGTTTTATTTAAGCTACGTGACTAAACAATATAGCACTTCGACAGCCACAAATGGAAGCGAATGCTTTCCATTACGGCCTACGATGGTCACAGCGTTCGCGCTCGAGAAAGTGCATCTATATACGGTTAGCACACATAAAGCAAGAAACGTATACTGATGTCTCTAGTTAGAGCCTCTTCTCTGGGCACAACAGACTTGAACGTGCAATTTTCAAGCCAAACTTCTCTTACCAACTGTTTGACACCCCCTCAATTCTATTGCTTTCCACAACAGAATGCGATGCTGCTTGTGAAGTGGTGAGTTTCTCTCCTGAGCCATCGGCTTCACCGGCCCACTTAACTTTGCGAATAACATTAATAGGCCGCTTGCATTCAGAACACATCAGATAACTTCTCTAATATTTGAAACTCCACCCATTATTGCAACCATCACCATCGCCATCAGCGTTGTGCTAATCACCATCGGCAAGCTACGCTAACAGCAGGAATAAGACACTCTTGTTTATGTTCGATCAACCAAAGAAAAATTTTTTAATCTCATCTGCGAATCCAACTCTCATACCATTAGAGTCCAAAAGAAAACAAAATTGATTTGATGTGCAGCAATGGTGACATGACGTTCAATGATATGATTTGACGTTAGATGTTGGAGTACGATGTGATGGGCTGTTGTGCGAATCTATACAGCGTAATGTGAAGCGATGCGATGTATTTTGATCACTACTGAGATCTGAGTGTAACGAGTCCTTTGATCACTTCCTTTTTTGGTCACGTACCATTGTTGTACCATTGTTCGTAATGTATTTTACAGTAAAATTTTGGCGAGCACTGCCAGCCGTGTAGAAGGTCACCAACCCTGCAATTTTCTCCTGTGGAAGCGCGGACTGCCGAGGAAGCTGTTCTTGATGGTGTGCAGGCGCGACCTCCAGTAAGGCTGCCCAAGAGACGGCGAGCCTGGAGGCGTGTTGAGCGGGCTCTCGTCCGGAGTGGTGGCGCCTCGCGGTGAGGGTCGCGGAGAGCTGAGCGGCGACACGGCCGGACTTGGGATTCCGCTGCCTGGGTGCAGACAGCCCGACCCGCTGCCTCGCCGCATGCTGCAGTCAGATACACACATGTAATGACACATACCGGACGTCGCTCATCACTACAGGTCAATACAGAAGGCGACCGTGACAGATGTCGCGGTCGCGTTAGCTGAAGTTGAATTACGTTCCTGCTTAGTTTTCATCAGTCTGCTAGAATTAATATTTCTTCTTTTAGAACGAAATCAGCGAAGCTACTAAGTATTCACTCCCGCAAAATTTTGCGAACCGTACCATTATGGTAAGAACATATGATGGGCAGCTTTCACACTGCGGAGCAAACACAAGACACGCTAGCCTGCACAAAACTATATTTTATAAATGGTAATTAAAGCCGGTAGCGTTATGGAAGCAACCGACAACACTCCTGCAACGTTTTAAGCCACTGTGTTAGGAAAGTATTTTGTTTATACAGCTTTCAACTCTTTATGGCGATGAATACTGAACTTGTTGTCTCCTATTTTGTGCCAGCTTCCTTTGTGTTACAGTGCTAGAGCTATAGAAGGTTAGCCCAACCTAATCGTTTCATTTCCCACATCTCTTGATTTTCTAAATCAGATTTATTGACCATCGAATAGTCTCCTGGACGCCGGCACGCGATAAACGTCTAACGAAATCACGGAATAAAAAAAAAAAAGGCAGTTTTCTCTATGGGGACTGTGGAGAAGCCCTGACAACGTACTACGCGCCGTCTCCCCTCTGGGAAAAATGTGACAATTACACACTGAAAGCATATGCGCACCAAAAGGATATGCTGATATAAAAACAAGAAAGCAGACTATGTAGGCTTACCTTTCGTTTCTATTCGCAGATAATGCGACATATAATTAAAATTAACCAAAATAATGAAGGCCTGATCGTGCACTAGAACATCGACAGGCAGTGTTAACAAAACACTGGGCTGGTCTAGTTAGGTCGTGCTACAAGGCAAGAGCAAGCTTTATAACAGGAAAAGATGGCGTAACAGGCTACTTTTTTTTTGCTTATGAACTTATTTTCTTATTGAAGTGGATACAGAGGAGCGCAGCTAAGCTGACTTAAATGAACCAACACATTCAGTAGCAAGCAGTGTTTCCGACCCTATTTTTAGCCTGACTTGTATACGTAATGCAAGTCAGGCACATAAGCTAGAGTGTTATAAACTAAAGCAGCGAGGGAAACTTAGGAGGAGAAATAAGTCACACAAAGCAATGCAGCAACGAACAGGCCCTAAAGCGCGCTTCGTGAATGGTGGAGTTAACAATCAGTTCTTAAAGACGGGCTTTTATGATATGTTTTGTGAAATAAAGAAGACAAAATATTTTTCTAGGTTGTGACTTAGGCAGCACTGATAACATTTCACTCACGGCGGTGAGGCTAGAATTACGGTGATAATTAGAAATAAAAAATCGATCCACAAGGGTTTGCACTAATTCAAGCTGGCCGATGAACGAATGTTTCTTGACCAGAGCCCCAGATAGATGGTGCATTTCCAATTTACCTTGAACTTAAGATTAAAAAAAAAAAAAAAAAAAAAAAACAATTTTACTGGATAAGCGGGAAGATAAATATTGATGCGTATGTGTACTGGCATGCAAATTGCATTGAATGCAGTACCAGAGCAGGAGTTGGGATAGTGCACGCCACTAAGACCAACTGCTGGGCCGTTGGTACGAATGTATGGAAATACAACGCGACAGGGACGGCCCGCCTAAGTATGCGCCGTCTCCACCTTGGTTCTCCTTTTCTGCAGTCGTAATTCCGCGGACATGATAGGCATATATTATTTAACGTTTTCGGTCGCTTGGCAATTTCAGAAGTACAACATTATTTGTCTGATATATGTAAGTGAGGAGAAGACTGTAGGCTACTCGACAGAATTCATTACACAACGAAAGAGACAATGACACTACGTGCATATAATGCATTTCGGCGACCGATGTCGCTATAGACGCCCGACGGCACAACAAAGCTTCATTAGTAAAAGCCACCACGGCAGGTGTCGGACACAAATTGGCTCCTAGGGACACAGCGTCCTGCTTGTCAGCCGTTAGCATTTGTCAACAGTGCGGTGCCGAAGACACCTGGCCACCAATTTGGCTGTGACGAGGTTCTTCACCCGTCAGCGGCCGAGCGCCGCTGAGGGTCATGTCGCTGACCGGTTCCTCGATGTCACTCGCGCTGATTCGCGTTGCCCCTCTACGCAACGCACTGACAAAGCGATGATGTATGGGACTCATTGTGTGTGCCGTATTCTTATACACTGTCCCACATTCAGAACTGGATTTGCTGCCGCGTCCCTCATATACTCCAGGTGTATACTGAAGGGGATATCTAGCCACACGCAGTGATCGAAAGCGCCGTGTATTGGTACTTTGTGAAACCACAGGACCCTCATCGCTTTCGAGCTCGTCTCGCAATGTCAAAGTCAAGGTCACGAATATGCGTGTTTCCCAGAATCGCATCGGCAACAAATAGAACTCTCCAGTTGACACCATTGTTCGCGTCAAGTTCGTGGTCGTAACTGACTCACAACAGAAACCTCGTAGCAGCTTTTAGGGTTTAGAGAAAGCAATAAAGTTATGAATTCTATTTCACCAAAAGAGTCGCTATGGCAAAGATAAAAAAAAAGATAAAGAAAACAAAGCCAGCGTTAAGCCAGTCAATACTAATTGCTGTTTGGCGCTACATCATGTGAGCTAAGGTAACATAAAGAACCCATCAGCTGCGAGATTTTGAATATGCAAGGCCATTGGTACGATGGAAAAAAAGGCGTGCAGATAAGGGCCTGCCTCTGAATGATAGGAAACAGTACGGGGAGATCCGTTTTGGCGGTCTTCAAATCTGCCGCCTAATGGTCAAGATGCTTACCCGTACGGATACCGCCGTGGCGTAATCGGTGATCCATCGCTCAGCATGTCGAAGGAATACCTACAACAAAGCAAATATGAATAACTCCTCATTGAAAATGTTCGTCCTAAATTTCCCCACTGAATAGAGCATTCATGTTAAGCACGTTCCCTTTAGATATATTTTTCCCATGAAAAAGCAAATGCGTGTCATATAGCTGGCTACGTATTTATCATTGCAGCACGTTGACACTAGACTGCTTCTTTTTGAGTTTCACTGAGAATATGCATCTGGTGCAAGCATCGTTTAGACAGCGGGTATGAAAAGAAAGATGAGCCGGGGGGAGAGTGTGTGTGTGTGTGGGGGGGGGGGGGGGGGGGCAGGTTAGGTACCTGCTATCTTTAAGGTAAAGCTTAGTGGACTGTGCTAAGGAAAACAAACGCTAACACGCGAAAAGTTTTCTGACGCGTGAAATGGTCAACATTCTCCGAGGAGAAATAAACTCCTAGAGCTACACAGTATCGGGGTGGGGCAGGGAGGAGGGAGTGGAGGTGGTGGAAGAGGAGATGAGAGGTTTGACGTTATTTGTGAGTTAACATTGTATAAGTATATAGCTACTGACTTTTGTACGTAAAACCTAACACCACGCTACAGACGTGACAAGATGCCTAACGTACTAGAAATGTGATCAGACTAGGTGTATGATCGGTGACTAAATTGATCAGTAAATGTTAATCGCGCAATGAACATAAAAATGCTATACAAAAATTCCATGAAGAAGCATGTGACATCATGTCACAGTAAAATATGCTGTATTTTAGAGGCTTTCAGTATATGCTGGGGTGGAGCGTAGACCTAATTTGCTCCAATACGAATATAATGCACGATCATTGTAACGTAAAAGAACTCACCGTGGTCCCGACCTTCCGTTCACTTGGCACGTGTCCACTCTCTTGCGGGGAGGATCAGCTGCCGCAATCAAGAAAATATTATAGCAAGTGCTGTTACGTTTACGCTGAGGTACTTTTTTATGGGGCGTTTTAAGTGAGAAATATCTTCAATGCCCATGTTATAATGTCAAACAACTTGCTTCATAAAATGGTTCATCACATATTTGATGTCATAAAGCAGTGTTCTGCGATTAATAGCATAATCTCCCTCATCGAGAGGTCCTAAAAATCTTGCGACATGACAGCACCTTGAAAATCTGTATCTTCGCTGTCCTTGTGGCTTTAATATAGAGAAGACATGACATGTGCTGAAATGACATATCAGCGGCAAAGGTCAGCAGAGAAACAAGATTCGAGCAGTCCATTTGCTCGTGTAATATGGCATCACTGAAATACATATTACTCAGAAAGCGCACTGCCAATAAAAACAGCGCTGATGTAGCTGCCATGTGACGTTGAGTAGCGTACAGCCTTATTTAAAAACGGCAACATTTTCATTCATTTCTTTAGTCAATAGTGTGGCTTGAAGTATACTCTCGCATGGCGCGCTTTGAGATGCAATATACACATTCTGACAATATGCATGTGCTCTAAGTTCCTGCCTCCTAGAAGCAAAATGCATCTGCGCTTCTCCAGTGAAGTCACGAGCCCTGCTTGATTGACGTTAGTATGCCATGAATTTAGATCACAGGTCTCAAGCAGCGAGAGCCGGTGACAGCCACCATCGCTTCTTATTTTGGCGGCTGAGCCTTGAGGTATAAATTCATGTCATGGTAATGTCATTTAATGCAGAAAGTTGGGCGAGGTGGTGTTTAGATTCAACAAATATAGCTCTAGCGCTTTAGACAGGGACGAAGGGAGAACATAGAACATCAAATTAATCGCTGTGACGACGTGCCGTGCAGGGACCCTCAACTTTTCACTGAACAATAACCTCGTACTGTCTGGTATCCAAGCGTTATTTTCGCCGTGCCTGCCGTCCTTGAGACATGCCAAGAGAATCATCAAGATTCAGAGCTCAGAACTGTGGAGGCAAGTGCGTCGTCTTCAGTTTAGCCTACGTCTGCTCGCTGTAACTATTACGGCTACCAGGGTGGCGCAGTGTTGAGAGGCAAGTTGTGCATGGGACTGAACTCCTGTGGAAAACTGATCTACCTAAGCTGTGTGCTTGGAAAAATACATCTGGGAAGGTGAACACTGAGCGTGGGACGGTCACCTGTCTTGGGGGGGTGTGACGTTCCTGGGGATGTAAAACATGTTCTGTGTCTTGGACCAAAGTTTTGCACAGAACCTCCATAGACTGCAGATAGATAGACAGCAGATAGACTGCAGAAGATGGCCAACTTAGCTGATGAAGAGGACAGAAGTCGTTGTACATTTGAAGGCGTAGAATGTCTTCTGAGGCATAAATTTAGTTCCCAAAAAACTGACCTCAAGGTAAAAGTCACTGTTGACAACCTGAAATCTAATGAACTCGCTCTGCTTGTATCAAACAAGGAAGGCGGGTTTGTGGTCTTGCCGAG
This sequence comes from Amblyomma maculatum, assembly GCF_055883805.1. Classification (NCBI taxonomy): domain Eukaryota; kingdom Metazoa; phylum Arthropoda; class Arachnida; order Ixodida; family Ixodidae; genus Amblyomma; species Amblyomma maculatum. The sequence goes on along the minus strand of NC_139347.1, from coordinate 34,063,735 downwards.
AGAAGGCTACCTAGCCAAGGGTAATGACGCAATCAGGAAGAATTTTGTGCAAATGCAATCAACAGGTGCGGGTTTAAAGAAGAGTGCTCTTCCACTGTGTGATCAGATGAACCTGAACACTCTCCGCAAACAGATTGTAGGGGCGGAAAAAGAAGCGCTCGCGGTATTCTCCGCAAAAACACATAAGAAGGATGTGCCACTGCGCGTAATTGTAACTGAAGCAGGGTTTTGACAGGGTGGCCTTTCCAGGTTCCCCCAAAAAAGCTTGAAGCTCCTTCCTGTGACTTACCCGGTTAGGGTAGCTAATCCGAAAGAAGTATTAGAATTTTTCTCGCATGAAGGGCTGTCATCGGCGAGCTAATCTTGAGTTTTTGATTGACATTGAAAATTTGTTCTACTCAGTTCCGAAACAAGGTATTCTGACGACAGTGAAGGAGAGCATTGAAACAAACGGGAGTGTAGGTTTTCATAATGATGATACTTGTGCCTCTCTAGCACTGTTATACATTTTGAGGGCAGTAACTTTGTGCATCGCGAAGGCATCTGCATAGGAGCATGCATCACCCCAGTGTTAAGTGAACGGTTTTTAGCGAGTTTGGACATACGCATTGAAGCGCGCATTGATAATAAGATTTTAAAGATTTTTAGATATGTAGACGATTTTCTGGTGGTCGCAAAAGCATCTCAAGAAGACAGAAATGAGGATTTTGTTCAGTCTAAGAAGTGTTTAGGTCTAGCGCCTGTAAGTTGAATTTTATGCATGAACTGGCCAATAAGGGTACTCTACAGTTTCTTGACATACGGTTGTTCTCTTGTGGTTCACATGTTTGCTACATGTACCAGCCAAGGTCCAAAAAAAAAAAAAGAAATTTTGAATTATGATTCGGCCCACTCCAAATGGGTAAAAAGAGGCATTGCAAAGGCATGCCTTCTTGCTGCTCTTGATAAATCTTGTCTGCACAAGGTCCATGAAAGTGTAAAAATGCAGGTAAGTCGCATGACGAAGGCGGGTTTTTCTGTGGAACTAGCGGCTTCGGTGGCTAAGACCCTGATAAAAAAAGATAAAAACTGGTGAAAAAAAGAAGGCGATGGTTCAGCGAGAATGGGCTAGGCGAGTTGCACTGCCCTACATTCATCAGCTCACGCACCGCCTAAAAAAGGTGGCAGGGAAATGCGACGTCAAAGTCGCGCTTACAGCACCGAACAAGTTCGGAAAACTCTGCAAGGTTGTGAATGATGCCACCAACAAAAAAGTCTCTTGCCCCAGAAAACATAAAAAACCCGCATACGGCTTGCACGACCAATGTGATATACATGATCCCGTTATAATGCGGGAAATCTTACATTGGCCAAACTGGCCGCTGTCTTAACATCAGGCTCATGGAGCACAAGGGGCTTGTAGACGCAGTATCGGACACTTGGCGGCGCACTGCAAACGATGCACACACGACGAAAACAATTGCTACCCCCTGTATGAGCTGAAGCGTGTCATATTTGTAAATGCGGATCAAAAAGAGCGCCAGATACTTGACGCCTTCCTCATACACGTGGAAGGGCAGTCGTGCGTACGCAAGCCTAACATTGTTTTGACAAAATAAGGAAGTGACGTTTTTGGAGAGGAGGGTGCCGTCGCGCATGCGCTTTAGCCTTTGACACCTTTGAAGTACGAGCATGTTTGCCTATATAAATTCGTGATTACTGTCAATGAACTCAGTTGATGTCGAGCGTTTGTGGTGTCTGTGTTCTTACTTCGTCCACGTCTAAAGCGCTAGGACTATGTCTGTTGAATGCCGATGTCAACCAGGCAGGGCGCGTGAAGTCACAGGAGAAGCGCAGAGGTCTTTGCTTCTAGAAGGCCTAGTCACTGCGATTGGTTCCGTAAAAGGCGCAAGTTCGCGACAAAGTACTTTAAACACAAGCAATGTCCAAAAACTGCGTTTTCACATGAAAACAACACAGCAAACCCGGCCTCGCACAAGCCGGCTTCAAGCAGAAAATGATTATAAATTAAAATGACTTATTTTGAGGCAACAGCACGCCGCAAAACTATTGAGAGTATAATAGGCAGTTCTAGTTAACGCAAAGAACATGTCAAACGAGTTCCACATGTGTCGCTGTAGGCAGCTGGTTCACTCAAGAGACTAATTTGAACGCATAGTGCCTATGTCAAGAGAGCCACAGTTGTGCACCTTGTTAGAGCTAGTACGGATTCCCGCGGCAGCAGGTAGCGAGGGAGACGAGAGACATCATCAAAAAGCGGCCTTTACGGGTATAGAGCCGCCCACTAGACAGTTTTCTGGAACGCGCTTTCACGACGCATTTTCTCATTCGTTAGGAATACCGCGCAGAAGGACACCGTGAGACCATGTTTGTTAAATATATTTTGTACCTCTTAAAGGCGGCCTCCGTGATCGGCGGCTTTCCAAGCAAAACTTGTTGAAGTTGTCTGTGGCATTAGACGTCAGGTGCGTGTACTATTGTTTTTGGCTTGGAACGAGCGCTCAGTGACGCAGTGCTCGCTTGCTAAGCTCAGTCTTGTTTCTTGGCGCACAGTTGGTATATGAGGTTGGAATTTTAAGTAACGTAAAGTGTGTATGTCATAATAACAAATCATGGCTGCCTGATGTCTAACGACACCTCGCCTTCGGTAATAAACACCAATACACGCTTAAATATATTGCGAGTGGAGGCGCTGATTGTAGTTGATCGTCTGTGTATGCTCGCGCGCGCGCGCGCGCGCGCGCGTGTGTGTGTGTGTGTGTGTGTGTGTGTGTGTGTGTGTGTGTGTGTGTGTGTGTGTGTGTGTGTGTGTGTGTGTGTGTGTGTGTGTGTGTGTGTGTGTGTGTGTGTGTGTGTGTGTGTGTGTGTGTGTGTGTGTGTGTGTGTGTGTGTGTGTGTGTGTGTGTGTGTGTGTGTGTGTGTGTGTGTGTGTGTGTGTGTGTGTGTGTGTGTGTGTGTGTGTGTGTGTGTGTGTGTGTGTGTGTGTGTGTTTGCGCGGTGGAAAGAAGCCACCCCTTTTGTCTTTTGATGGGCGGTCGCAGGTAAATCGCGGCGCAGGACCGCCGCAACTGTCTGGTGAGACCGCACCTTAAAAACTCATGCTTGCTCTATGTACAAGCCTGCAGCAGTGTTTTCAAAGCTCGGAGTTGCTTTGCGCAACTGCGCATGTGCCTTAGTTTGCCAACTTTGTCTTATAGCCGCATGTTACTTTTTTCGCTCCGTTATCAAAACCTCTAATCGAAAGAGTGAGCTGCGAGTCATAAGGAACACTGCTGAGAGCAGTAAGAAACAGCAGCTAACATTTGCGACAGGGCCGGTTGTGTAATACGCAATGTTCTTATTAAGCCGTGCACCGTCGCTCTCCAGAATTAGCGAGTTTTTCTGCTGGAATCCAACTTTTCCTGTGCAACTAAATAATCTAGGTTCTCACAAAGAGGCGAGTTTATTGTTTAGTTAATCACAAGCTTAGCAATTAGCGTTCACTGCTTTGCTGCTGAGGAGCAAACGAGCTGCGTCAATAGCTTAAAACTGCGATGATGATGCTAGAAATCTGGAGATTCGCCAACAGCGTCGCGCCTCATGCGTCAAACATGCAAAACTATTCAATTTTGAGCTACCGTCTGAAAGTGACGAAAGAAAAAGAGGATAGAAGTCAGAAAGGAATACAAATAAAAGGAGAATGCATGAAATAAACAACTGTAAAGTACTGAGATAAAGAATGCAAGAACGAATGAAAGGCCCGCAATAACGCAACACTGCTTCAAAGATTTGTTTCCTTTATCTGACTATGCTTCAGCTACTTCAGCCTATACTATGCACCGAGCAAAAAGAATTATGCTGAAAAAACAGGGCAAAATTGCATGGATCGCAAAGATCAAGGAACGGAGACACCATGGGAGCGCCGTTGGTGTCTCATTTCTTGTTCTTTGTGTCGCTTCCAAGTTGTGCTATTTTTAATTATAAAAGTATACTAACGTGCCCAATCATCTGCTCTGCTACAGCAAGAAACCCTGAGGGAATGCTAATTAACTATTTCTTTCTCGCAGCACTGCTTGCGTTTATCGCTAACAAGGGAGCAAACTGGCCGACGACTTACGTCGATTCTCCTTACCCGATTCAGACCGGTTGCGTATGATAATCTCGGTCTCATCTTCGTACGATGGTTTTCTCCGTTTGCGATCAAGGAGCAAAAAGTATATTACTTTCTCCGTGTTATGCCTGAAAGAGAATATGAAGGAAAGTTATGGACACTTTCGCCACACCGTCAGGCAAGCAGAACTATGTTGTCATAAAGTCTCTAAGTTATACTTTGCTGCGAAAATTATATCATATTTCTATGACGACCGTGCCGACCTTAGACATCCTTTGTCTGTGTCAAACGGGTTGCCGTGATATACGGCAGAAGAATTTTGCTATTAAGACAAAGATGAGAGCTACGTTGCTTAAACGCGTGTACGTTTAATAGTGATCAAGACGATAACGATCGAACTCAGTGCAATTGCGGCGTTGCCACAAGGCCAATTCAAATGCTACCGCGGCCCGATTAGCCCGCTTCTACTCGTACACAATCTGTTTCCTGAACGGCAACCGGGGGCTGCTACCCTCCTAGTAAAGAAATATAAATTGTAAATAAAAATGACATTCGCAGAGTATTGTTTTTAAAAAGCCAAAATATGTTTAAACCCTTTTTAATTTTTCGAAATGACCTTATTTCCAAAACTGTTCACAAGAACAATGTCGACCGCCTGTCATGGCGGAAGGTTATTATAGCAAATACGTCCATGAACCAATGACATATTGTTAGTCGCGCGTTTGCAATGAATCCAGCTGCAGCGCTTTAACGTTCCTGGTTCTTTCTATTAACTGAGTCACGTAGTGCTGTGACGATCACCTTGCCACATAGAACGACATTGACAATAGGACATAAGTTTGTAAGTTCTTTTTTTAAAAGGCAAATACCGAAGGACAAGGCCGCTCTGCATGCATAAAGCATCTCAATGAACAACCCATTCTGGAATGGAAGAGGGGGACCATCGCAACACACGTGATTAAAAAGTCGAGTAGATTCCTTCTTTCCTGCTTGTATTCAGAGAAAAGTGTGTATAGGTGCAATAAACACTTTATAAAAAGAAATATTTTCCAAGACCCATTAGGTAGCGCACCCTACTGCAACATGAAAAGTTTCCGCATATACTATTTTACTATTGTAGTAGAAGGGCACGTGATGACACTTGGAATATTATGATGTAGACTCCAAGGAAATCCTTCTGAACAACGCTCATGTGCTCAGTACATCGGCCGCTGTTGAATGATAATTACGAGTCATGGCTAGAATCGTTCGGGGTAGCCGTGACCATTGTTGGCTCCGCGACTGCAGCCAGAAGCCGAAGCAATTGTCTCAGCAGAAAGTGGCCTCAATTTAATCCTTCCTCTTGATTTGGGCTGAGAACAATCCAGAGTAGTGGATCTCGATGGGCTTACATTGTTTAAATAATACGCATGGCTCGTCCAATACGCTCAAAAATAGCCGCAAAAGTTAACATCATTTTAAGAAGATACTTCATCCAAAGATGCCAAATTTTATAATGAATTACTGAAAGCCTAAACACGCTAATTATCAATGTGATCCGACCGTTTCTTATTGCGAATGCGGCATCTTATCTATTCTTTGAGTGTCGCGTCTTGACAGGAGTAGCATCACATATTCTTTGTCACTAAGGGAACCGATACAGTATTGACGAAAAGTGAGAAGAAGGTGTGGCGTAAGCTTCTCATCAAAAAATCAGCGCCACGCTCCTTATTGCGGTAAGAAGGGTACATTAGGAATACAATAGGGTGCAGGCTTAGGCATTGACTTACCCGAATGCAAGGAATATGTTGATTCACCGTAGGGCCAGATGAATTCATTTCTGAAGAATGAGATTCCTAATTTACTTTTCGGGATGTTTTGTTGCAGCACAAGTGGCGCTATACATTTCTTAGCATCAGGGCAACTAGTTCTCAAAACCTGTATAGGCATTGCATACGTTCTGAATATTCTGGTACCGCACCTGGCCGTGGACTTGGACACTTGGCCTTGTCGCAGAGCACTCGCTTAACTATAAAATCGGAAGCGTGCGTAGCTGGTTACTTACGTTGTACAGAGAAGCTCTTTGACTAATTTTTCTTTATCCTTGAAACAACCTAAAGAAGTCATGTTGGACAGGACGTCCGGGTCGATGTCGTCCACGCAAGGAATGATGTGGGTCTGCGCAGAAAGATCAGAAGAAGAGTATGTGTTACTTTTTTGGGGGTTAAATATATGCAGGTCTTCTTTGCGATGCAACGTAATTCGATCTGAAGACATTCAGCCCCTCTATATAGATGGGTGAAGCAGAAACAGACTTACAACAGACTTACCCACCAACAAAAAGCGTGAACACCAGCCGCGTTGCACACTGTCTCCTTCCAAAACATTCGTTGGTGAATTTTATTTCAGTGTTTTATATCATCATATATTCATTTCTCTAATCCCTGACTCGCTACCTGACAGGTTCATGATTTCAAACACTTTCGGATACCTTTTGTCGTGCTCATGAAGTTCTTCAACAAAGCACGTTTCCTAACGTAGACCAGAAGTTCTGACATACAATGGCAATATGCTTATACTATACTGCTCAGCAGTGTGCCTTGCGAGGGAGTGGCCAAAGTCATATGCGACGTAATGTGCAAATAAGGTGACCGGTTACTACAGGATGAGGCAGTTGTATCGACACACAGTATTAAACATTTTATCTGCAGATATTCGCAGGTGTTCTCGTTTGCGACTCTGGAAAATCTAACAAAGAGAAATGAGACATAAATACGCATTGCCGGAAAGAGTATCGATCAGAAGATGGGATTAACAATTGTTTTATCCTCATAAGCTCAGGATTTTTTAAAAACTAAATGCATTTAGTAAATCAGCACACATCGCTTGAGCTTAATAATTTTAAACATAAACTATACTCCGTCTGTATCCGCACTGTAATAGGCAGTTGGGCTCCTACTGTCGTGCGCATGATCCTGCTGGCCCAGGGTGCCCCTGTCTTTCACAGTGCTGTAAACAGCTTCTAAAACAGAGTATAACTCAAGCATGGAAAACTTTCGTGGTAGCTTTTGGAGCAACGGAACTGGCTAGTCCTTAAATTTCCGTTAAATTCCTGCGGCTATTTGACAGCAACGAGTTTTTAAAGCGGAGAAGGTTTCGGACCATTATGTGGTCGTTGCCGTCGTCAAAAACTGTGAACTCCTCCTGCCACACCACTCACCCCTCACCCCCCCCCCCCCTCCTCGTGCCTCGCGCTAATTTCGTTGTCGTAATTAGGTGACGCGTATGGGAACAACAGGAGGGCGCGAAGCACCTTCAAGAGCTTCTCAGAAAGCAGTTCTGAAATGACTGCATGACATGGCACCCAGTGCAGCGGCGCAAAAGATAGCCGCAGCAGTTATGGGACAAATGCTCTAGGGTCGCTGCCCCCAACCTCTTGGCGCGATAAGATGCGTAAGATCGTGTAAACATGTTCCTCGTGGCGCTCACGAAAGGACACAAATACCTAAAACACAGCACAGCATTTAAATTAAGTGCAATAAGAATAAACACGCAGTGTGGAACAGATAGTCCTCATGATCAGAATCTGTACTTAATTTCTTACTTCAAGTTGAACTGACGTTTTTTATATAAGTTCAAGGAAATGTGCAGGGATGCAGAACATGATAAACACGGCTGTTACTGTTCGAGAACAGGTCGCGCACAGCCAATTCGATATGTCTGCATCTCAAAAAAAAAAAAAAAAAAAAAAGAGAGAGACAAGAAAAATATAGTACATTTGTTTTTATCCCCTTATAATATGTAGGATCAACTGTTTTGCAAGAAAAGTGGTGTCAGTGCGCAAAGAATGTGCGTGGGAGCAGCTTTTCTTTTTTTTTTCTTCATGATTTCTTGATTTTCTCTTTTTTTACATCCCGTCTGCCGACTACTTCACGGGGAAGACACATCTATGATAGGAGCACATGTCAAAGGAGCTGTAATTCTTTCACTTACTTGTACAACTTCCTTCATGGGCAGCTCCAACTCCAATTCTGTCTTGCTTGCGCTGGAAGAGGCATAACAGCAGAAGAGAAGTTCAGCTTTGTTCTGCCCAATAAAGATTTCTTGCCAGAAATTTCTGAATTTTAAAATTTCATTACACACAACGCTTTCCGGAGCTGCGATAACAAAGAATGACAAAACGATTTCTCACGTTAACTTTCGTAATTGCTTCAATCGATTGATTTTCATCGTTCCTTTGCGTTTTAGCATTCGATAATAGTGATTTACATAAACTCAATACTTTACTTTGGACCATTTAGTTCCTTCAACTTTCAGGAGTGAAGCGTAATAGATGAAGGCCGTAATTTGATCCTATTTTATGCTACTGATTTACCCCCTCCCACCGAACTGGTATGCTTATTAAAATCATGTCATTCTAAGAAAAAAATGGAGGCTCATCTAGGTTTGCTCACTTGCGACACGTAGTTTTGAAGAAAATACTCACGCAGTCACCCAAGGATGCTTTGTGACATCGGCCAGCTGCGTCCGAATGTTGGAAGTTTGGAAACAAAAGTCCAATAAACTATACAGTCGTCATTTGTTTGTTTTGTGGGTCACTTCCACAGCCACAATTTGAAACACAATATGAAGTTCGCAAACGAATTTCATTCGTTCATTGTTTTATGAAAGCGGGGATCCCGAATGCAAAAAATGTAAAATAATGTTTCGGCCTAGCGTTTCGCTCTCGGCATTGCACTGCCGAAGATTTGCTTATCTGGAGTCGTGTGAACATTTAAAAACAACTGATCACGTAATGCCAACGCACATGCAGATTCACTGCCAAAATTTCACTGAAGATTTCGAGAAACATTTAAAATTCACATCCGCCTTCGCCTAAGAAGAGACGTGCAGCCAAATTGTCACTGTACGCACTAATCAGTGCATTGGCTACTGCTAAACTACACATAATTAAATTTGTAACACACGTAACTGTGCACCTTCACGACAGGCGCACGTGCTTTTTGGTGATTTAGGGGTAGTCATGTACTTTCCAGGTGTCTGTCCATGTAATGTAGAAATCTTTAGCATAATAAATACAGTGCTCTTTTCTTTTTATTCGAAAAGTGTTGTGTAGATACTAAATTATAAATAGAATAAAAATAAAGTATCGTAAATATTAGTGCTAAACTAAAGAAGAACGTTTTTAGGCTTTTACATTTCTACAATATCTACTTATGCTCTTTAGGTCCTACGTGGTTGTTTTCTTACAATCATGTTCCAGGTTTATAGCATGGGAAGTGTGGTTATAATAAATATGTGAATAAGTTGTGACTATATACATAACAAATTCTGCGATTACCATATTCCTAGGACTTCAATACAATGTTCGATATAACGAAGTTGAAGTCAATTTCACTCCCATAAAAATCCGATCTCGGTCATGTACCCACAAGACCACTCGCCTTAAGTGCCCGCTGTCAGTTCTTTCAAACCCTACCTACAACATAAGGCGTGAGGCCGTTTATTCATCAGTACATTTCACTGTCATTAACTTGTTAAGAACCTGTGTGGAGCTCGAAACGAACAAGAATTGCGATGTAAGACAACAATATTATATAATAGATAAGTGTAATGATCAAATAGGGAAAATGAAAATTATTTCAAACAATTTTCAATGGATATTTGACCTGCATGGTGGTTGTTAAGCGTGCGGAACTGTTACAATCGTTTTGGTGAAAATATTGTATAGTTTATACCATCCAAGGGTTTTGCTATAACGTCCAGTTTGATTGAGGATAAAGTAGGGGAGAAAAAAAAAAAAAAAAGAAGTGCGCTCCCATTATGTAAACTACGTAAGGCTGCTTCAAATTTTGGTAGAAGGGTGAAAGTTATGGTTACGAAACGATGGCTTTTGTTAGTGTACTATTCTCACGCCCTGTGAAGCCAATTACACCGGGCTAGAATTATCGGCCATGGCTGGTAGCTTAATTCCACTTCAGCTAAAAACGATGACATGGAATGAACATTAGACTACAAGGTTAGCTGAATAAAAATAGCAAAACTTATATAGATATTTTGATGACAATTGCAGAATTCAAATAATTGCTACACATTTCGAGTAGCACAATGAAACAACTATATTTGCTTATGGACATGCGTTTGCGAGAAATAACTCAAGTTACCCACATTCTAGTGGAAATTAAGAAGAAGAAATGGACATGGGTGGGACATGTAGTGCGAAGAGAGGATAACCGATGGTCGCTGATGGTAACAAACTGGATTCCAAGGGAAGGAAAGCGTAGCAGGGGGCTGCAGAAAGTTAGGTGGGCGGATAAGATTAAGAAGTTCGCAGGGGTCAAGTGGATGCAACTAGCACAGAACTGGGTTAAGTGGAGAAATATGGGAGAGGCCTTCACCCTGCAGTGGGTATAATCAGGCTGATGATGATGATGATGATGCGTTTGCGAGTACGAGCGAATGAAATATGACATATTCTGAGCGTCAATAAGAAAAAAAGTCTAGCATATGAAATTATCAGCACTTTTTTTTAGACACCCCTGACAGTGCAGATTAGTGATTACATAAACACGTTACCAGCGCTTGGGGAAAAACGTGAACAGAAGCTTATCTAGAATCGAAAGGTTAAAAATTACTAGGTATCATTAAAAATTTTTTCTCTAGTTATTAGGCCATCTCAATTATCTAAGCATTTCAAAAATAACCCACTCCTTGACTGAGCACGACATGCTGCTACGGCCGACACTGTCACTGAAACACTGATGGGTATCTCTGTCGTGGCATTGCTATATGGCGCGTTAGCAAGGAATCTTTAATCCTTTTATTACATAAATGTACAAAAAATTGCAAAGGTTTCAAAAGGAAGTTTAAAAATTCCAAACAGTCTATAGAAAGTGTGTCCTACCCTATGCCGTTGACATATCGAGTTACACATATTCACCGGTTCAGATAATGATGGTTAGATTTCGTCACATATATAAATTTTCTGGACCGCAGGACAAGCTTCTATACTGTTTTTATTGAAAGCCATACGTGACTTATACAGCTGATGTTATGCGCTCTTCGGCCCTATTATGTACTTAATCTCCTTCTTTCTGTCAGCTTTAGGCTGCTTGATCATAATCGATATACGAGGCAGTTTTACAGCAGTTGCGGTATATACTATATAGGAAGGCTGTTACGACCGTGCATCATCCGCACTTGCGCGCTCTATTGTTCTCCTGTGGGCATGGATAAGTGCTGTGGATATGTGCTGTTGGTACAAGGGCGCTAAGCGAGCCTGTTTCCAGGAATCCTTTTGTGTAAGCCTGTTTTGCTTTGTGGACACCCTGCAAATGCCAAATTGACCCTGTCAAGAGAACGTCTAGAAAAACACAAAGAAATGTCCCCCTGCGGGAAATAGCCGGAAGTGCTTTCGTTCAATTGTTCACCCTTCCCGTCGAGAAGTGCTATCGTCCAGTGAGGAATGCCTACTGTCCAAAGGAGACGACAGAGTGACACGTCCGCTGACGCACAGGACAAGAAAGGAGCAAGGTGATTACGGCCATTAGAGGATTTCCTGGGAATGCAGGAAAGATTTGCAATTGTTGGAAAGGGACAATGCTGGGAGCCGTATGCGGCGCGCACGTGCACTTGGGTTTCTGAGAAGTAAATCCACTTGCCGGAACCAGCCTATCGATTCTTGGCTAAAGAATAGAAATGTACCTCCTCGCCGTTCCCAAGCTTTTCCCGCCAACAAGTGACCAGGCCCAACGAAACAATGCCGGGCCAGTCAGTGCTTCAGACCATCAGTGCAGTGATGTGTTCGATTGGATGCCGATATCTGAGGGGCGTGCCCTGGATTTGGTTGGTCAGCATCTTCAGAGAGGGGCTGGACATAGGGGGTTTTAAGGACGCTGCAGAGCACGAAATGTCGCTCTGAGCCCTGGGCAAACGGCTCATCCAGTCGCTTCTCGCTATGAACTCTTAACGCTTGCCATTTTGCTGAGGTACCCTTCTTTTTCTTGTAAATAATCTTGTAAATAAGTTTTCTCAAAGTGCCATTAAACCTGCTTGTACATATTTCACCAACTTCGAAGATTCAATCCTTCTTCAACCCGGAGCCTCTGCACGCTACCAAGTGAAGGCCGGGTCGACATAGCCCCAGCGTCACGACAAGGCATATAACGAGCCAAATTAGAGATCATGGCAAGCTAGACCAGCTAACACTTGCTCCTAAAGATGCATAAAAAATATGGCTACAAAGAGCGTCCATGGCGTGAAATGAGGGTGATCTTGCGTCAGACGATGGGAATTGAGCGTATGTCACAACTAGACTCCCAGCCTCTTGCGTCAACTGAAAGACGTCGTTGATCGCGATTTTCGGTAGCGCAAGAAATCGGCGCCACAAGACCACGCGCTCCGACTCCATATCAAGCCTTTCTCGTTGCCACATTGCGACACATTATCTTGGCCTTCTCCATCCTTTCCTTACTCTTAACTGCACTGCCATACTCTTCCCCACTTCCCCCTGAACAGCCTCCCTATTACTCCCATTTGCCCTTCAACTTTTGCACTTGCCGCCTTCTCTTGCAGGAATTTCCTTCACCCCTCCCGCTCACCCGTTCCGTTTTTTGGGGAAGTGGCGAAAGATGGCGCCACCATACCGGCGCCTCTTTGGCGCCGGCTCTTGATCGATACCGACGCAGCTTCGCTCGCTTCGGCTGGCTGAGGCGCGGAGCGGAAGTTGGGGTGCTTTCACTTCGCGTATCAGGGTAGCGGTCGGGGTTCCCCTCTCCCACCTCTATCCACTGGGCGGGACCGCTTCGCTTCCATAAAATAACTCCGGATCGGACCAGCCGAGACAAGTTTCGGCGAATCCGGGCGCCTCGCGTTCTTTTGTTCGGCAAGCAGGTGAAACGTAGTACAGAGAGCAAGCGACAAACAAACGTACCAGCCAACTATTTGAGTTACCCATATAACGGGTCAACTCCTACATGAAAACACAGCAGCGAAAGAGAAAAAAAATCCCCATCTGCATACCCAGCCAAGTTCTCGTCCTAACACAATCAATACCCATTACAACACGTTCGTCTCGTAAAAATGGTGGAAGTAACTTTCATTCATCCTTCATTCGCCGTTGTGCTTGCCAGAAGAAATTAATACAGCCGCGACTGATGCTATCGACTGCAGTTCGGCGCTCAGAGTACACGCGGTAAGGGCCACACAAAAAATGGTCAAATGTTACTTGCTCAATATCAGCCAGCGGAAAGAATGATCAAATGGGGATATTTTGACGTATATTTTTAAAGCACGTCGATGTCATTGAATGCCAAACGCTCACGGAATAGTTTAGCTTAATGAGTGCAGAGCCGTCTTTAATTTTGGTTGTTTACGTCAGCTCTTCCAGCACTACATTCAAGTGCTAATACTTTTCGTGAGTTCAATCGTAAACCATCATAATTGTTGGGAAACTCACAGTTGATGCACTTTGAACCTCTCTGATTATAGTATGCTTTTCAAAACAGGGAGGTACCGAGCCATTACCGAAACAACTTCAATGACAGCTTATTTCCCTGCCCTTCCTGTTTCATGTAATGAATGAGAGGCTTCCGACACAAGGGTAAGCTCTCTGTGAACACACAGTCAGTACTTCGGTGCTACATTCAAAGCAATACGATCACCTTTCGCAGTTCGCGCAGACTGCCATTCATAAAAAGAAAACAAAAATTCAAAAAAGTTGATAGCCTTATTTCCTTTCCCCGTGTTCAACCGAAGTACTGTGTACGCGAAGCGGAAGCCTTCCTTTTCACGCGGGAAAATATTTGCCGAAGTCCCGTGACCATGCAGGCGCAGAACACAGCGCGAGCCGATGCAGAAACGGAGTCTCTCAATGGCTAAGGGCCAGGTTTCATCTAAACCTCGTATGGAGATCATAGAGTAGGATCAAAACAAACAGGACAGCACGCATTCAGAGAGCGGTGGCTGGCGAAGCGCGACACGCTATTATTTGCGTTATTCCAGACGCGAATTTGATACGGCACGAGGTCGCTTTGTTGTTTGGCTGTTTGTTTGTTTGTTTTTTCGTATTGGCTGTGTCTGATATTATGGACGTGAGGAATATGAAGAGAGACTACCATGAGTATAGAATAAAGGGTTTGCGCGTGCCGGTATGCAGTGACGCTGCTTATCTGCGCTGCATTATTTTTAGGGGGTACTTCTTTAAAAGGAAGATTTTTTTTTTATTTCTTTTTGCCTTGGTTCCCGTTCCCGAACTCGATGCCGCCACACGAGTCGTGCGCATTGCAAGCAATGAGAGGGCGTTCCAAGACACCGCTTTGGCTGCGCTTTTGAGAGTCGGAAAGCTGATGCAAGCCGCTTCCGGACTGGCCGGAAATGCCTTTGTATACAGAAAAGGCTACTTCCACTCTGGCCCCATGACGTGGCTCTCAATCAAGTTCTCTGCGTAATTTGCAGCGAACACGTTTTTTTTCTTTCTTTCTTTCTTTCTTTCTTTCTTTCTTTCTTTCTTTCTTTCTTTCTTTCTTTCTTTCTTTCTTTCTTTCTTATTTTTTTTCGTACAGTTGCTTACTCTGCCGCGCACGGACTTGTGCTTTCAATGCTTCCCTTCTGGTTCAGTCGCTATTTTCAGTAACGACATTTAACCAGCTACTAAAGGCGCTTCCTGTACCCCGTCAAAATAGGCGGTGTCTGCTATATAATAACCTACTAAGAAGAGGACGTAATTGGTAATTATTTCTACGTATTTCTTTCCGTAGTGTGACTAAGTTTTTTTGTTACAAAAACAAAAACAAAGCAAAAAGGCTTTTACCTCCCGTTTTCCGCGAACATTTTCTTTCTGTCTGCGAGAGAGCATGCGTGCGTTCTTCGACATCGCTTGTGAAAGCACTCAAAAGCGTGCTGTCTGAAAGAGCTAGCGGCTTTTTTTCATTCATGTGCAGGCAGGAACCATCTCATTTAACATAGCCAGCGCAGCCCTAAAATAATATATAGAGAAACTGAAGAAAGGGAAGGTATACGGTACTCAAGGCTGGCGATGGTCAGCTTGGCTGCTTTACAGGCATCTAGGCATTCTAAATATAGAGGTCTCTGCGAGCCATCGTCGTAGCCCGTATTACGTTTACGAGCGTTTTATAGAGCGACCTACTTGCGCGAAAATTTCGCGGGATATGAGGGCGATATAATGGATATAAGGTTCATCGGCATAGCGGTTTGCACTGTGTCTCAAACGTAAGAGATATCCATAGATTAGTATATGCATTGAAAGTGCTTTTTAAACCGCTGCACTGCTGTGAAGAAAAACAAATGCGCATTTTTTTAATGTTGTGCTTTTACTTTTATATCGTACTATTACCTTCACGCAAAGAAAAATTGTTCAGTTCGTCCCTAAAGTCTGAATCTTGGAACTCATTCCTGGTGGTTGTGAGCTTAAAGTAGTGGATTTTTCGGCATAGCTGTGAGAAAAGATGAGGCCTTTCAATGGCTGTGCCTAAGCTTTATCGACACCATAGGAACATCATCGGCTTGCAGCATCGGAATATTCTGAAGCACGTTTTGGTAGATCGAAAAAAAAGAAAAAAGAAAGGCAGATTATAGCGTGGTTCACGCCGAATAGCCTAAAGTTCCTAGATGGTTGACTGAAGCGTGGCATCTGCAATGCTGCTAAAAGCCTAAAGGAGATGACTGCAACTATGCATTATAACGAGGGCTATGTGTCAGTTTTAGTTACGGCCAGCAGACGGAAAAGTATATACCAGCTTCAGGTTCAATATGTTACGACGAAATAAATCACAGATACGTCGGATGAAACGAGAGTGCAGTTGTATTCACCGTTGGCGGGAGACCACGAGAGAATGAGCAACCTACCGTTAGCCTCTTCTCCGGGTTCACCTCGATCATGCCACGCAGCAGGTCTTGGCACTCGGGCGGAACGAAGTGCGGAATGTGGAACACGCCACGCTTCACCTTCTCCAGCAGCTGGCGCAAATTGTCATCGTCAAATGGTAAGGCACCCTGCAAGTGTGACAAGGGCACAACATGGTGGTCAGTAAAATATTCCGCCACGTGGAGGAATAGTTCTTTCCAGTTGATGCGACACAGCCACAACGAGTGTTTTTACTTTATCGCGCACAGTGCTCTTAGAAGGCATTTTCTGGTAAAGGTGTGCATTGTAGACGAGGTACCCCGTCTGTTACTGCAGAACCTTTTGTTATTTGATGTTTAGTATTTCGACAAAGAAATCACAAAAGACCCCATTAACACTCCAGATAGTTAAAGTGTGTCACACGTGGCCATAAATTAGATAGCCCATAACAAAGCTTGAGGAAGGCCCCAAGCACTGTACTGATTTACGCTACAGTCTTACATAAACACACATGCCTGTATCGACGGGTAGAACTGGGACAGGCACGAAACCTGCTCATATACTGATCAAAAGGGCAGTAAATAGCTGCCCTATAAAAGGGTGGGCGTCAGTTCACGTGTCGAAAAACGCAGGGAACGTTACCAGAAACCTTAATTCATTTTTTTTTTTCATTATCGCTGGCGTAAAAAACGACTATTTCGCTGCCACAAGGTTAGTAGCATAGGGGTTAGAATACACACAGTCGAATAGGGAGGGTTAAAAGCCACAAATGACACAATTAAACAACGCTGCGAAATTTTAAGTCAGACATGGCAGCTAACTGAGCATGAAATAAAGACACCAATCAAAGAACACCTCGACTGAAATCCAAAAGCTTTCTGGGATCAAAAGATTTCAATACAGCTGTCCAGAATATCACGCAACAGAATCCACATCTAGATACCGGAACAGTCAAACCCTTTAAACAGACAGCTTGCATAAAGACAGCAGTAAAACATGTGGTAGAGGGAGAAATTATTTGATAATTTGACGACAACTAGTTTGATGAACAACAGCGTTTACATATTACACTCTGAGAAGTCAGCAGGACAATAAGCAGTGGTCATGCGTCGCAGCTGTGTTACAATAGGAAACATGTTGCTGGTTATTTTGAACTCCAAATAGGACTCATGGTTTTAGCTTTATAGAATGCCAAGTTCACTTGCGTTGTGAACTTTTCATAGGACCTGGACAACACTCGGACTTACCACTAGTAAAGCATAAAGAATAACCCCGCAACTCCATACGTCCGCTCTTCGGCCGTCGTACTTTTCACCCTGCAGATGAAGAATGAAGATTAAAAACTTGGAAAAAAAAAAGAAGGGTTGAAAACATCTGCAAAAAGCTCCACGGCCTCCTTCAAAATTTTTGCTTCAACAAGCGCACTGCTGAAGGCAGACAAGGAAAGAAAACAAAAAGAAAAAAGAAAAATAGGAACACTAAAATAAATAGTAACCATTGAAAGCGAGGTGGTCAGGCTCAGTATACATTGATGGTGTCAATGACCCTGAATATTTAAGAAGACGGAATTCTGAGTGACAGGTCTTAAAGCAGTCCTAGCAATATCGCTTAGGCGTCATGGACCTTAAGTGTTACTCGAACTGAGTGTGAGTCTTCTTAATCTTTGCAAGATTACTTAAATGATCAACGAATAATTTAATTGCTTTACTAACAAGAGCATTCAGAGGCAATTGAGCTGAGTGAGTGACCGCGATTGAACGATGAGCTAAAAGCACATCTCATGTCGCGCATCCCATGTCACTCGCTCGAAAAGCAAAATCTAGTATATTTATTTTTTATTTTTTTTCATGGACCTTGATTTCGTTTCGTATTGACTGCTGTCATATCTTCACTGATTCGTGCTGACATAAAGCAGAAATAACCGAATAACAGACAAATTATTTTAGGCTTTCTTAGCAGATAATATTTGCAAATCTAAGGCGCCAAATGCATCACAACAGTAAAATATTTATCAACCCCCACGCTGCTGCTGATTGAGGGCTGGTTATTTCTCCGGTTGAATCTATTCGCAGGCGTAAATTGGAGTAGGATGACTAATCCATATGAAGGTGAAAAGAAACTATTGTATAAGCTGCACCATGCAGGAAGGTCGTCACTCGCGAATTCTTGCTGTAAAATAATAAAACTGTCCTACAGCGATCAGTAGGTGAGGTAACGATAGATCCGATAAAGAAAATGGGAAGACCAAAGCCAGTGGGACGTTTGTGTGCTGATTACATTTTCTAACAAGGATATGCGCGGAAGGAACTGTCCCAAGATACACTGAATATGCGTTATCTAAGCGTAGACTCTAGCGTTGTGCTGCTGTCCAATGAATGTGTTTTTGTCTTTTATGTGGAATAAATGACAAATGTTATCGAGATCATCTCCTGAGGTTTCGTGTAAACTGGCAAAAGCTTAGTGGGTACGCTTGAGCGCCTGGTTCTGTGGTGCTCGCTGCGCCAGCTACAGTCGTCTCGCGTAGACAGCGTGACCATCTACTGTCACAGGGTCGAAACTGCTCAGACAGCGTGTTAGTCATCCGATGTAGCTGCAAGTGACACTGCTCCAGCCACGGAACCACACGCTTAAGTATTCGCACTATGTTAGCCACCATACATATCGAACATTTGTCCTTTGTAGTCGTGTACATAGTATGTACTCCTTGTTCCTGCACGTAGGCAATCTGATGAAAGACGGTGGTAATCTCCTTCTTTCCTGGGGAGCTAAATCTTTTGTCTTGTGTATGAATACACTCATCAATCATGCCCTCGCCACATCGCTCGCAAGTACCTACCCGTATGACCTCTGGACAGGCATAGTGTGGTGACCCGCAGGAAGTCTCTAGCATCGACCCTTCCATTTGTAGCGATGCCATGCCGAAATCCGCTATCCTAATGTTGTTTTTCTCGTCCAATAGCAGGTTCTCTGGTTTGAGGTCTCTGTGACTGGGGAGGAGAAGGACAAGCAAGTGTAATCACCTTCAAGCTTTTTTCACAGTAACAAACTTCGACAAAAGGAATCACTCAGCGCTTTGCCTCAAAAATCCAAACATAGGATGAGGCGCCAGAGAAGAGCGCTGCACGAACACGTCTATTAAAGAAATTGAATATCTGTGTGTTTAGTCGCAGCAGCGGCAAGACGCATTTATCTCGCATAACGTATGCATCTGCTCCTTCGGCGCTCAAAAAGAAACATATTTTTCCTCCCAACTACATAGCAATAAAAAGCGTCATCCGCCAAATGTACAGATCGCTATAACTCACGCTGCCGGACGAACAACCTGCAAGAACGCTTCCCGTGGAATCCGATAATCCATAGAAACCATGCCTGGTGACAAAAAGCCGCCATTCTAAGCAACTTCTTGCAGTCCGAACTTTGAGCTGATGACAATTGGGGTTAATTTTAGTTATTAGCGATTCGAATAGAATCATGGGCCGCTATGCGTAGTTCAGCGTGTGGATTTAAAATGTGGATAAATGTTTTCGTTTGTATTATCGAATTAGAAAACCTTACTGAAAAAGGCTTTTTGTTTTATGAAAGCCGTGCCGGATGAAGTAGTTTGTCCACTATCCTGCTTTTGCTTTGATTTTCTGTGGATTTAATATTTATCTCATTCTTCTTGAAGTAATGAAAGTAACCGCTAAAATATTAAAGAGTTTGGGGAAAAAGAAATTCATGCATTGTGCGAATTATTGCGGCCTCTGCATCGGACATTCAGTGGCAACAAGCTTTAAAGTATTTTTTTTTTTGTGTAGTTTCTTGCTGAGTATGTTCGGAAGAGCAATAATGGTTGCTCACATGGTGGAAGAGTACCCTATAGTTTACTCACTACAACTGAGCGTTCGAGATTTATATCAAATGTTCTTTCGTTCAGCAGGGTCGTGATTATTAAGCATCAATACCCCAATATAAATCAAACTAATGTCAAACTCTGCGAGAAGTTGTCATAAGACCTAGAATGGCTAACTCCAGTGCAGCTTGGACCTTCGAAAAGACGTCTCGTGCTTATCTAAACAGCTGAGTTACGGTTTATGTCTCGTCTTCCCATTCGCGAAGAGTAATTGTTAGAAACGAAGGCAACGATATCCCCTTCTCTCCCAAATAACAAGTGGGCTGCATCTCATACTTACCATATTGAATGGCTGTGGCAGAAATCGAGTGCAGAGATTATTTGCCGGAAAAACCTCCGAGCTTCTTTTGGCGTTAGGCGACCTTTCTTGACCAGGTAATCAAAGAGTTCCCCACCGGATACGTGCTCCAATATGAGATACCTAAATGAACGAGGGAAGGAAGAAAAGCACGCATTTTTTATGACTTTCATGACATCATGACTAGAAGACTTAGGCTAGAAGGCCACATGTCTTCCATGAATAGTTGACTTCGAAGCACCAACTGATATCAAGAAACGAGGTTTGTTGTTCTCGAGGCAGTGGAGGGAATAAGGATGGTGGGGGGAGGCAGAGCTCTGGCAAGCAGGTCCTTCATCATAAAACTTAAACAAGAACGTTAAAAAAAGAATGGAACTATATATTTTTCTCACGCGCTGTAGTTTTCCACCGCTTTGATAAACAGAAGTTTTCTCTGAACTAGGTTTGCTGTCGACATAACGGCCTATAGTTATGACCGGAGGCGTTTATATAGCCTTTCAAATAAAGCCACGGAACTCACTTCCGGCTCCCTTCAATAAGGCGGCAAGCCTTCAGAGCGTGTCAACGCCCTCGTTCATCGTCTAACAGTGGAACAGCTTTCTGATTATTATTGGCACGCAAGTACCACAGTGCAACTTGAAAATCCCCTGATATCACGCAAGTTCCCCGCGGAAAGTCCAGCACGTATCTGGCCAGCTGTAGCTAATGCACTGCGCGCTTCAAAGCTTAGTGCAGACGTATGGCTAACGCAAAAACGCCAGTGACAAAGACGCACTTCGCGCCAATATGTTTCTTCTCCCCTCTCCACGGTTCTCCACTGCGGAGCTCAACAGACCACTGGAGAAAACAAACGGTACAAAAGCAATTTTCTCCTCTCGCGGAATTCGTCCTACTGCGACAATAAGGGGACTGGCGCTATTTCATAACCAGCTTGCTTGAACCATTCCTCTTTCGTTTTTCTTTTTTTTTTTCCTTTTCGACACTGCACAAGCTGTCGCCGCGACACTCAATTTCGGTCGCCCGCCGTGGCTCGTATACAGAGCCATGGCTGGCGTCACAACGCCTAGAATAGTTTCACGCAACAGAGGACGCGATCCGGGCTCGGCGTCGCAGATAACGGAAAGAACCAGCAGTGTCTCCTCTCGACATTGCTGGCATGATTCGCTCGCCCGTGAAGCCTTCCCGCTCCCCTGGTTGGATTCGGTGAATTGGTGTCGAAGCTTGTCTGTATGACAGGCTCGAGATATATTACTGTCGCACTCTCGCGTGATCTTTCAAAGCTCGCCCATGGGTAAAGTTATCCCCTGTTCTACGGGAATGGCTCGTTCCGAAATTACGACTGGCTGTGCCTGCTCCCACTGTATCTCCCCACCTGAGGCTCCTTTTTAGCTTCACAGCCGTGGCTACACACCTTCGTTAATTGCACCACGGACGATGCATGTACTCTTTCGTCCCTTTGATTATTTCCAACTTAGGATGGGGAAAAGAACGGCGGATACACTGCAGCGGTAGATTTTTATTTACCGACAGAGAGAGTAGTCGCACCTCTGCTCCTGTTCAAGGGTCTTAATGCGGAAATGTGAATTGAAATACTGCACTGTCTGTCATTTCACTCTGAGCTAAGCATTGTGCCAGGTTTTCATTGTAATAGTGGTTTCGTTTTTATCCACTCGATGAGAAAAACGTGGTTCTTTAAAGGTTGAGAAATTGTAGCGGCTTCAGGAAAATGCATACATTTAGCGCTTCCTTTTTTTCAGGAGGACATAATACTCGTGGATAATCATTTTCTGTACTTGCTCTTGCCCAAACTCTTCGAAAATTTCTTTCCTTTATTTAAGCATGGTGTATAACCTCCCATGTAAACAAGTCATGTAAACAGCTTGGTAGTGGCTACGCGCTCGTAATGGCAACGCAAATAATGCAACTCGACGCTTTTACATAACAAATTCATCCCTACTGTAATCTACAGTGGAGTTCAGACTACTGGGTAGTTACGTGTGCGCGTGGCACTTTCCGCGTGCTTATGTTACAAGGGCCCCAAAAAAAGAACAAGAAGGAAGGAAGTTCTCTCGTTCGATGCGGATATAGTTTAAGCAAGGAGCATCTGAAGAATACTATAAAGTATCTTTAAGTTCTAACATCTCAATAAAAAACGTAATATCAAAAATAGACAAAAAGTGTCAAAATAGCATCTTGGCAGACAGAAAAATACTACAGAATACTACAGGTGGTACAGGTGGGGCAGGTGGTAATACAGGTGGTAAAGACCAGGTGGCACGGCTTGGTACTGACTGGTCAGAAGCGATATTTCCACAAAAGAAATGGCCACAGCACAAATGTAATTAAGAATCGAGCATCAACGTCCCTGTTATTTCATTGCATAGGCGATAACATACTAATGTAACATGCTATGGGAAGGCTTACAGGTATATGTCACATGAATCTCACTGATCATCCGTAAATTTTTTTTCTCGCCTTTTATAAACATTTCCCTTTGTTAATATCAACACGTCACGCTTCGTCACACTGCGTCACTGTGGCAGATATCTTTCAGTTAAATACAGTTGCAAGAAGCAAATAATTTTAGAAATGTTCCTAGCGTTCTGTTCACCATCGGAGGGTCATAGTTCTTATTTAATTCTACTTTTTAATCCGGCAATGGCTTGCGCTGCAAGAAAAGAGCATGTGGATTATACCTTTTCTATAAGGCAGAAAAACAATTCAGCGATGCATTCAAAGCTTTGAAATGAATTCTATTTATGAGTAAAAATTTGTTTTACATAGATAAAATAGCCTCCGCATTCTGTTCTTGCTCTGTTCCTTGTGATGTACGCGTATACATAGCCTCAGCATTCTGTTCTTGTTCTGTTCCTTGTGATTTACGCGTATACATGTGAAATCAATACGTTTATATTTTTTTCTTCTCTTAGTGTAGTGTCGTAATTCATGTATAATTCTCGTTCATATCTGCCTCATATTTGTTTTTGTTTGTATAATATGTTTCACCATTTTTGTACCCTATGCATGTTACATTCTTGATTTGCTTTGTACATATGATCATATCACTGTGTGTTCCTTATATGCTCTATATACACTTTTCTGTACTAACATATGCCCAACTGCAACAATCCCAAATGGGATTAGCAGTATCTGTAAACAAATAAAACTAAATAAATAAAATAAAGAAACAAAGGGAAAACAAAAACAAATATACACAATAGCCGACTGAGAAACCAAGAACACGGACAATGTTTGCGAAACGGGGTA
The DNA here is from genome assembly GCF_055883805.1 of Amblyomma maculatum. NCBI lineage: Eukaryota > Metazoa > Arthropoda > Arachnida > Ixodida > Ixodidae > Amblyomma > Amblyomma maculatum. The sequence continues at coordinate 34,040,346 of NC_139347.1, read as the reverse complement.
CTTACAGGTATTTCTTATTTTCGTACACATCGTAGAGGCCAAGCACGTGCGGGTGTTCAATCAGTTTCATAATAGCTATTTCTCTTTCAACCTGGGAAGAAGAAAAGAAAAAAGGAATTCACAAGAGAAGGAGTTTAACACTTGAGCCACATTTGAGCGATTCGGAAAGGATCAATAAAACCAGCGACGTACCTTTTGAAGTACGGACTCGCTTAGCTTCTCCCGATTGATAATCTTGACAGCAACTTTTCTGCCTGCCACACAATGGATTCCCATTTTTACGAGCCCTGCACAAAACGAGGCACACATATTGTTTGTACTGTCATCAATTTCTAGGCGAAACACCCAACTACGACTCCGAAACTTTCGACATATATGCGCTAATGACAGAAATTAAAGGAAACTGGGCAATTTATAAGAACCCTTAGTAAGTTTTATACGTTGCATTCTACAACAATTCTACAGACTCACCGCTATGACCTACAATGATAGTACTAGACGGCGCTCACTTAAGACTACGGAGAAAGAATTGGTCAGACAGGCAGTAGAATATAGAAAGCATATAATCCACTTCGTTAGTTTTTGGGATTTCGGAAACTTGAAAGTCTCAAGTGATGCATGCACACGTTGCCTATAACAGATACCAAATTTTAAACAAAAAGCAATTGATTTATAAAAACAATTACGGAAATAGTCCTAAATATATTTCTTCAGGTAGCCAGCATGATTATGTGTACTAAGCTAGTGAATAAGTTCCTGTCATAAAATCACAGAGAAGTGGAACGCTGAATGTCTATGAAGACGATATTCAGGAAAAAGAAAAGCGCAAATAAATAGTTTATCACAACATTTTATCTTACAGCAACTCGGATTCTCAGAAATCAACGAAGAAACGTCAGGTTCTATTCAGAAGACAACATTTGAACAGACGCGAGAAATGCACAGCATGTGTACTACGCAAATTTGCATATGCCTTTGCGCTACACTCCCTCTTCCGAAAATCAAATGCGGCCCCGGGAAATGGTCTCACAAAGGGCGAAAGCGACATACACCAGTGGACAGATAACTTATGCCCACCGGAAAAAGATTTTTTCTAGTAAAGAACGAAAAAAAAAAAGTTTTAGTAATACTGTTTAATCAAAGAGCAGCCTTTGTAATTGAAGTAATGCCGATAATTTTACTAAGGCGACCATATTCGAAGGGTTATGGTCACATTTTTCATAACACCAACTCAGCTGCGGCTTTCGAGAAAGAACTAGAATTGTATTTCTTATAGTAATGTGCGTGCCTTTCTTCTGTATTTTCTCCTTATTTCCCACCCTGTAACAGCCCGTAAGGGTTTACAGTATTGTAATAAATAAATAAATAAATAAATAAATAAATAAATAAATAAATAAATAAATAAATAAATAAATAAATAAATAAATAAATAAATAAATAAATAAATAAATATTTTTTTTTTGTTTGATGGTTTTACTGTACCTATAAGCTGATAAGTAGCTTGGCAGGCTTATGTAGTTATAACGAATGTCAACTGGGCAATATAGCATTTTCCCATCAAATAACCGTAACCTCAGTTACGACATTATGATTTCAATGATTCTTGTGCTGATACTGTTGCAGATTCGCACGCATCTGCAACGGTATTGGTTCTTTATTGGTAAACACATGATGTGTTTTATGCAGAATATCTTTAGGACCATCGTGTTGGCACTTGTATCAAAAGCAGATTAATGTAGAAGACATAAACCTCTGCATGAAAAGGTTGTAAACTCATATGAAGTTGAAGTTGAAATTCATTTACTCACGAATGAGAAGGAACAGGGAAAGGAAAAAGCTACCAGGAGCTTGACAGCCGCGGAATTAATTGCCTATATTTTGGGAGGGGAGGTACAACTATATCGCAATCACGTGTAGTAAAGGCGTGCATAACACGCAGGACCCCGGTGATAATAGGTCTCGTTGAAGCTAGTTGTTAGGCCAGGTTTTACACGATATCTTATAAGGATCGTTCGGTTCAAAAGCCGGCGACGAACACGAGAATTGAGAAAAACGTCTCGTGAAAAATACCCACGTAATTTTGTGCCAAATTTGTGCTGCAAACGTTATTTGTACAGCGTTCAGAATGGTGCCATTCTATTTTGCTTACCAATTAGCATCCATCCTCTAGTCGTGTTGGAGGCTAGTTTAAAACAAGGATTCGAACAGACGACTTGTGTGCTGCTAACTGTATACCGTTGACGGCAAGTGGAAGTGTCCAACGAAAAATGAAACATATACTGCGCCTTCTTTTCATCCAAAACTAAACCAATTGCTGCGATGGTGCATTGGTTAAGTTGCCCGACTACTGTGCCGGAGTACTTGGGTTCGAACTCGACTGCAAACGTCTGGGTTTCGTTGGAGGCGAAACAGAGACATCCGTGTGCTGTGCTATGTATGTAAAAATCTCCAGGTACACGAAATTCCTCCACTGCCCTCTACCGTGGGCCCCGCCGGGGTGGTGCTGTGGTAAGACGCCCGACTACTGTGCCGGAGTTCCCGGGTTCGAACCCGACCGCGGCGGCTGCGTTTCGATGGAGGCGAAACGAAGTGGCGTCCGTGTGCTGTGCGATGTCAGCGCACGTTAAAGATCCCCAGGTGGTCGAAATTACTCCGTAGCCCTCCACTACGGCTCCTCTTTCTCTCTTTCCACTTTCATTCCCACCTTCCTCCCTTCCCTTACGGCGCGGTTCGGGTGTCAACAGAGCAAGTGTGACAGTTACTGCGCCTTTCCCTTCCTGTGAACCAATTTAACTTTAACTTAACTCTACCGTGGCACCTCTTTCTCTATATCTCCTTTCAATCCCACCTTATTCCTTTCCCTTATGGCTCGGACCAAGTGTCTACGGAAAAACGTGTGACAGATCCAGCGCCTTTCCTTTTCTATGAACCCATTTAATTATTATTTATTAAAGACTTTGCCAAACACTAATTCAGTCTACCGGGGTCCTGTACTAGAAATTCCACCTAGTGCTTGTGAGGACCAGCTACTTAAGGGTCGGTCGCTCCAATTATACCACCATATGCATACTCATTTCAAGCGATTAAAAGTATTTCGCCACCACCATCACCATGCCAGTCTTCCGATGCCAAAAACTCGTCGAAAGAAAAGTTGATGTTAAAGGCGAAGTATAATTGTCCCCGCAATTTTTTATCACTTAACTTTATTTTCTTTTTCTCATAATGAGTGACTCTGGTTTTTAAACGGGAACGCTGCCTTCTGGTGTTAACCACCATGTAATGATAGGAATGTCGTTGAGAAGCACTATTACGACCTTGTGTAGAAAATGTTTACCTAAAAATGACGCCCAGTCGAGTTGGCCGTAAGCTGCTTGCTTCGTTTTCACTTCAGCATTTTCATAAATGCAAGGGACGTTCGTGTAGCATATTAAAAAAAAAATATGACCTACATTTTATTCCTGATACTTCACCTATCTTACGTTGCGAAGCGATTCTCGGATTCATGTTGGCTGTTAATGGTGCTTTTTGATCATTCATCACCTTTGAAATCTCGGTTCAAATTTTGGTTTCTCAAATACCACGTGCACTGCTTGAAAATATTTCGCATAAAAAGTAAGGGCTAAAGATAAAACATTCAATTTCTTAGGAAGTTTATTCTTAATGTCTGAAATCTTCAATGACTTCTCGTACAAGACCACCTGGAAAAGCTTTGATAAATTACTGGCAGGTTATGAAGTTAGAACTGAACACTTGCTGCAAATTTGACGCTGCGCATGAAAGGAGTTCTCAGAATTTTAAAGATATAGAAATCCATTTCATTTAATATAGGCTGCAGATGAATACATGGGTAGCTACAATAATGGAGAAAGTGCGCGAGAGAATCGCTTATTTAGCCTTTCGCAATGCAAGCGGTCGAATGAATATTGTGCGTGCTCTTTCAAACAAAAATTGGCTTGATTTTTGAAACTAAGAGACATGAAAATATTTAAGTTTTGAAGCAACACATGATATCACGGCAGTGACGTTATGAAAAAGGATTGAGTGTTTTATTTTTTTTTTGTGTGTGTGGTGTTTACTAATGCTGAATAATGCTTAATATTGGGGTAGAGATATATTTTTGTGCTGTTATGAGTCCCGTAATATTGCGTCGTATATGCGGATGAATACTTCTTCGTTTCACAATACGCTAGAAGAATAAATTTGTTGACAGGCTCATGTTATTCTACTGCGGTCCACCGCACTCGATACAGCAACTGAAAAATGACTTAGTAATAGGGAACATTTTCGCTCGCACGGCGAGAATTACCGAATAACACAGGAGTTTACTTTTTCTATCTTTTTTTTTTTTCACAGCAGTAGATAAATTACAGAGGTGCGACGGATGAGCTTGGGGAAATCAGGTTGCTCATGTTCAACGATCGCTGTCCCCTAACCACGTATCATAGCTAATGTCTTCAACCTGGTGTGGGTGATACCTGGAACTTTCTGCCTATCCAAGCGAGTGAATACGCGCTTACGTACCAGCGTGTGGTAGCAGAAACATACTCAAATGTGTGAACACCATCCAATCTACCCTTTCCCAAGGAAGGGTGCCGATCAAAGACGGTAGATTACAAGTTTGGCGCAGGCAAAGGCTTAGCGCACATCTTCTTCTCTCTTATTCCCTCATTTCCTTTTATTTCTCCGTCTACATTTCCACCAAGGCCGAGTATTAAGCCTTCATATTCTTTCATATAACCTCCTCGCCTTTCCTTTTTCTCCTTCTCTTTCTTCCAATGCCCATACGTGGCTGCCACGTTTACACTAGCCGCCTTTTCGTTGCATCCTGTTGCGGTGAGCGGAGAAGAAAAAAAAAAGAAAAAAAAAAAAGCTAAAATGATTTTAAAAAGTTTCCACACCTCTCAGCACGCAAGTAATCACGGTCACTGATTTTAACTAACGTAGCACGGTATCTATCTACACGCGTGGTATTTCGGCCTGCAACGACGCACAATCCGGTGTGCGAAACTTCAAGCGCGAAACTTATGCGCAAAACGAAATCCTTGGTGATGGATCGGCGTCTTCAAATATGTGCCAACACTTCATACACCTCTCCTCGCAGCCAAAAAGAGATGATAAAATCATCCAAAAGAAAAATGCATTATGAGCAGTTATTTCATTTCTCGAACTTCGCAGGCGACAGCGATAAGAGGTGCTGCGCGCCAGACACTTTAGGTCTTGTTTTCTTTTTTTCTTTTTGTCCTCAACGAAAACCGATGGCGCTTCAACGTTCTCACATCTCGCGCCGCTAGAAAGACGCGAATTATTCTTCGCTTTCTTTTTTCAACCCTCGATCACGTACAACCGGCGCCTATCAAAGAACCAAAGTTCTTCCCGCCAGCCGCAGTTCACGTTCACCTATATATAGGCATCGAGGAAACCGCGCACCTGCGTCCGCCGCTTTCAAGTTCTCGACGCCCGGCGATGTTCATTCTTCTGTGCACGACGCGCGCCACTAGATCGTGCAGGGCAGTGGCAGGGGCCGAGGTCTGGCGAAAATACATCGAGGAGAAGACGACCAAGCTAGCGTCGAGTCGGCGAAAGGCAGGCCTCTCACTCCCTCACTATCACCTTCCCTTTATCCTCGGTCTTCGTTCTCCTTCCCCTCTTCTGGTCGTCTCTGTTCGCGGCTTCCCAGTGACGGCACAAGTGCGTCACGACAACGTCACCCGATTCACCGCATTTCAGTCGATCGACTCTGAACGAATGACCGCCACAGCGCGTTCGGAAGAAAGGAGAGATTGAGAGAGAAGGAAAGAAGAGAGAGAAAGAAGCCCCCTTAACGTTTCGCGCTAACAAGATTTTCGGCCGCACGTCTCTGCCACAAGCTAGCGACTCGTCATCTGCGGGAAGACAGGAGACTGGCTGTACATTCAGCTTAGTACCTCCTATCCTTCTTTCCTACTCTTTTTCCTCTTCTTTTCCTTCCTTTTATTTCTCTCTCGCTCTTTTAGTTCCCTTCTGTTTACCTACATTTCTCTCCTACTCACGCCGTTGCCGTCCATTCGCCCCCCGCGGACATAATCTTGGATGCCTGAAGATTTACCCCACGGGAGAAGCCGGTGTTTTGTTATTGCTTCCGAAGGCACGGAAATGACTACAAGCTCCGAGAAACGACAAACCGCCGTCATTGCGAGTAATCAGAAGGACAGCACGAACGACATCTTGCCGATCCTTGGTCCCTGTTTGTGCTCTAGATTATCAATAAACGACCCTACGCATACGCGAAAGCAGTCCCTGACTGTTCACCGGGCAGGATCCTCTTCAGGTATACTCTTAGCTTGAATATGGTCACTGCCTGACTGCGCAATCAAGTTAAGCGGTAGGCCATGGCAAGCATCGCATCGAGGTCCCCCTGTGCGTGCTGCAGTTTGCCTCTATATGCTGCAACGATGCTTTGAAGACGGCGATCGTGTTCAGGTTAATAGTAGACGACCGTGTACACCAAAATTTTTTATATACCTTTATTAATCAACATTTGACTCAGTTGAAACCTCGGCGGTGATGCAGGCATTGCAAAATCAGGGGTTAGACGAGCCGTACGTGAAAGTGCTTCAAGATATATATAGTGGCTGCACAGCAACCATAATTCTGCATAAAGAAAGGAGTTAGGCAAGGAGACACAATCTCCCCGGTACTATTCACAGCTTGCTTAGAGGAAGTGTTCAGAGACCTGGAATGGGAGCAGTTAGGGATAAGGGTATATGGAGAGTACCTCAGTAATCTGCGATTTGCTGATGACATTGCCTTGCTAAGCAACGCGAGGGATGAACTGCAAATAATGATTGATGACTTAGACAGGAAAAGTAGAAAGGTAGGCTTGAAAATCAATATGCAGAAGACTAAGGTAATGTTCAACAGCCTCGGGAAGGAACAGCAGTTTACATTAGGTAGCGAAGTACTGGAAGTAGTAAGCGAATATGTCTACTTAGGACAGGTAGTAACCGCAGATCCGGACCATGAAAAGGAAATAAGAATAAGATTGGGATGGAGCGCGTTTGGCAAACACTCGCAAATTATGACTAGCAGCTTACCGCTATCGCTCAAGAGGAAAGTATACAACAATTGCATCTTACCTGTACTCACCTATGGGGCTGAAACGTGGAGGCTACCCAAGAGAGTTCTACTTAAGTTGAGGACTACCCAGAGGGCTATGGAACGAAAAATGGTAGGGGTAACATTAAGAGATAGGAAGCATGCAGAGTGGGTCAGAGAAATAACTCAAGTTACCGACATTCTAGCGGAAATTAAGAAGGAAAAATGGACATGGGTAGGACATGTAGTGCGAAGAGAGGATAACCGATGGTCGCTCAGGGTAACAAACTGGATTCCAAGAGAAGGAAAGCGTAGCAGGGGGCGGCAGAAAGTTAGGTGGGCGGATGAGATTAAGACGTTCGCAGGGGTCAAGTGGATGCAGCTAGCACAGAACCGGGTTAATTGGAGAAATATGGGACAGGCCTTCGCCCTGCAGTGGTAGACTCAGGCTGATGATGATGATGAATAACCAGAAGAACGTACATCTTTTCCTCGTCGACAAAGTAAGGTATACGACCCGAAGTCCTGCTTGATATATACTTTTTAAATTTGGTTGCACTCCAGCTTCAAACCTATTTTAATCACACTGTCACAAAATAATTAGCCATATAAATTACGCTTCAGAGGTATCTAGAGATGCCGTAGCACTTTTCTTACGATACAGAAATTTGTTTGCATCGACCGACACACACACACACATATATATATATATATATATATATATATATATATATATATATATATATATATATATATATATATATATATATATATATATATATATATATATATATATATATATATATATATATTTATATATATATATATATATATATATTATTATTATTATTATTATTATTATTGCGTAAGTGCAAAACCAACTAGTCACGAACGAGTGCACACATAAGGGCCCCTGAAGAATCAGGCCGTAGGATGTGAAATCCCGTCTGGTTGAATAGGGATGCGAACGCCGAAAATGGATGCGCCAAACACGTCCTTCGGCCTACAACACATTGGAAAGAAGAGAAATTAACGTGATGCTAAAATTAGACTCTGAGAAGGGAAGAGAAAATGCGGCTGATATACTCGCTACGCCTCGGTTCCTTCCACCGCGACTTGGGTGAACAGCGTGCCCAAATTGCTCATCCTCCGAGAAGAGGAAGCAAAAAGAGAAGTTCGCCTGCATTACGGTGCGGGGCTTCCAGAGATGTCGTCTAGGAGGCGCTGCGGTACTCGTTAAAGAGAGACTGCTCGGGCTGTCGAGATCTACGTCTCGACTTCTAATTACTTTTAATGAACGCCGCCGTATTCCCGCCGTCGGGGAAATGTCTCTCCCTTTCTTCTCCACCCTTCTCACCCCAGACACGGCTCCCATCTCCCTGCCGCGAACTGCTCTTCGCTTCCACGGGCCGAGCACCACGGCACTCAACCGGCAGGTGCCTCAATTATAACGTCGCGCGTTCAGCGCGCACGAGATTTTCCTCCTTCCTTTTCCCCTCGTGGTACTAGTCTCTCTATCGCCAAGCCCCGGCTGTACACTCGCACCTTCCTTGCATATTAGATGCTTCGTTCCCGATGCATTGGAGCCCATGCGAGGAAGGTCGCGGCCCTCTTCCCCTCCAGCAGATGAACCACTAATTGATTCCGCGAGCAAGACCGGGAGAAGGAGGCCCAAATACGCAGGTTACGCCGAGTGAGCGGCAGCGACGCGGCCGTGCACTGGGCCCGCTCAGGGGTCACCGACGAACGATGTCCCGCGTTCCCTGCCTCCTCATCTTCTCCACTCTCCTCCCCTCTTCCCATTTTTCGCTCATTAGGCTTAAGACTCGTCAGCACCTAGTCGCGCCGCCGGGTCCAGGGCACGAAACATCGCCGGCAGCCGCGACCGAACCCCGACGTCGTCGCGTTTGCCCACCCTGCTTCCCCTATTTCCCCTCCGACCCATGCACCGCACGCAGCCATACACAGACGCCGCACTACCAGCAAGGAGAAAGAGCTCGCCCTAACCTCGTTACGTATGGCCGGGCCCGGTGGGCAACGAACGGAGCGAAGGAGATTTCTGCCCTACCGCTAATTGCGAACCCTACTCGGGATCATGCGAGCGCCCCGACGTGGACACACACGGGGAGAGCTGCCTTCGGACCCCTCCGGACGAGAAGTTTAATGCTGGTCGCGTGCTTTCCGGCTCAGCGCGGCGAGGGCAGGGCTCCCACACTCTCCGTGTGGCCAACGCTGGCACGTTGAAGACGAACGCTGACGGCGCCGCAAGAGAGATAGCTTTTGTCTTTTCGCTCCTTCCGCTCGGGTACTCTGACGCGGGGTGCCAGAGTCTACCAGGATTTCATGTGTAGAACTGGCAGTCAGTATAGAGTCTGCTATGCCGTCTCAGAGATGGAAGTCTCCGCTAGCTTGTAAGACACTTTGCGTGGGAATAAATATGCATGTGCGTACAAGCAGCAAGTAGCGCGCTAAAGATTGTCTAGTACAGGTTGGTGTCAGTGCCAGTAGCTGTTTCTGGTGACGTCGGTTGTTTAACTTGCAAGCTAACCATGCGTGAGTATTTAATCTGGACACTGTCACCCAACAAATTCCGCACTTCGATATTCGCAATCACACCCGATGCTCATTTCTCGTCCCTCTGGGTAGCGCATGAAGCGGTACGGCCGGCTCATTCCTCGCAGCATTTAGCTAGTGGTATAGAATTTATTAGATGCATCGACAACACTATATTTTAAGTAAGGTTTTGGGTCGGGGCTGTCGATCGACGGAAGAAAATATTCGGCCGGATTGCTCTCGCCCGAAATAATTTTTGTTACTTGCGTCAGGCAGGCACACTCGCAGTGGCCATAGCGCAATCGGTGTGGTAATTATACGATTCCACATTTAACTTCGAGCGTCTCACCTGTAAGTGAGCATCCTTCGCATGAACATGTGATTATAAGAATCGAGAATTTGCTCCTTCAGCCAAAACAACCCGCTATGGAAAGATCAGAAGATATTGCCTTGCATTATTCGAACTATAAATATTGCTTGACATATATTCTTTTCTTGCAATATAGTTTGGTTTGGTCGGGCTTGGTACGGTTCAACGTCCCAAGGCGACTCAGGTTATGAGAGACGCGCAGTGAAGGACGCCGGAAATTTGAACCACCTGAGGTCCTTTCACATGCACTTACATCGCACAGTACACGAGCGCTTCTCCATTTCGCCTTCATCGAAACGCAGCCACCGACGGTCGGGATCGAGTCCGGGAACTCCAGCACAGTAGTCGGGCATGTTAACCTCTGCACCAGAGCGACAGGGCTCTTGCATTATATACGCTGTTACGAAACCCTACTTAGCAAACTAGCAAGCGAGAGGCAGTATGAACGCTACCTGATAAGCAGACAAACGAGATTAGGGAACAAGAAAGTAACATATCCGAAAGGATAATGCCCTCCTACGTGATTACACGAACAAACAATACTGAGATGCAATCAGTATGAATACACGCAGTAAGCATAACCACCCTGTTGGCTTTTATTGAGGCTGGTATGCGCTGTAAAACTGAGTTACACTCTCATTAATCTTCATTAATGTGCTTACTACAATAGTCCAGTATACTGTACGAGGGGAAGTACAATTCTGCCCTTGATTATTATACACGACTAGGAAAAGGAGTGGCCCAGATTACTTACGAAGGGCCCGCAGCCCGCAAGGTGCATTCATTGCGATCGGCGCACTGCGTTAAATTTTTCTTTTTGTACTGCCATAAAAACATTTTCGTGCAAGCAAATAGCGGCATTGCATATTTCATATCAAGGAAAAAAGCTGTTTTGTAAGCCTACGTAAACGCAGGGTAGAAGTTCTGACAGCGTTAAAATTTTTGTTCATTTTTCTTAAATCCAGATGTTTAACATGCAGCGACGCGAAAGTGTTGATCCGTATCCTAGACTACGGGAATCTGGCTGCCAAAGTAGAGCGTTATGGCGGTCAGTCATTCCGCAAAGGAAATAAAATTAAGACGTGACAGCGCTAATGCCTCCCGTTTGCCGATATCCAGTGCCGCTTCCTCTTTACGTATGTGCATGCACCTCGTTACTAGCCTAATCCCTAATCCCTGCCTGTTCCCTGTTGTGTAACTAACATATTTCCGACTCTCAACAGAGGTATAATGGTGCACTGAATCAACGGCAGTCGGCGTTTCTAAGTCGTAGAACACAAGGATAATGCGAGACCGTACAATTCAATTACTCGGCGCTTTCAACACACCGGTCAGTACAACACAGGGTTCCGGCAGGCTCAGACAAGCCTCCATGGGACTGCTTCTTCCCAGGGCTCCCTAATGACCAGTGGCTCGAGCACGTGGACGGCTTTTGCATAGGCCGCCCTCGCGTCCAATTACATTTGCTCCAGCATAGTCCAGTAGAGGACGCGGAGCTCGCACGAATAAATCTGATATGCGCCTGATTAATGTTGCCATGTCTGCCGCTTGGTGATCGTTCTCCTCTTGCGCTTTGCCGTGCTACCTCACTCCTCACGTCCGCGCCGTGCCACCGCGTGCCTGGGCTGCCTTTTCAGCACCGGAATGTAGTGGGGCGTCTTGTGCAAGCAAGGGAAGGAAACGTTAGCGAAAGAGGATTACTTCCGTTCATCCAATTTGCCACGCGCGACTGTTGCCGCGAAGGCGTACTCCCGAGGCCCACCTCCGCATACCGCTGCTCACATTTCTAATTCGAGATTACAGCAGCTCTTTTGCGCACCTTTTCGTTTTCCGAGATTTGTAGGTGCAAGAGGGAAGAAAGGGCCGAGAGGAAGAAAAATGGTTGCAAGTGATACGGCAGCGATATTAATTGTGGGAACGTTCTTAGTTTCTGCGCTTCTTTCTTGGGAGCAGTACGCTGAAAGGCGACATGCAGCACTCTTTGAGCACCGTTCCCGTGTTTATTATTTTTATTTCAGCTGAAAGAACTCCTTGTTAATATGAGTACAGCTTTTTTTTTTTTATTACTAAAACTTGAGAGTGGCGCCGTCATCACTGTTCTGTATCCCTTAAGCTAAGCGTACGTGAGGAAAAAAAAATAAAACAACCTTTCTCGGCAAAAGGGAATCATGGGCTGTCAGGAGCATCGGTGCTGTTCTGGAAACCCCCGCAGCATCCGTCCGTACGCGTGTTTAAAGTTTTCAATTTTCAAAACTCTTCTCCTTAGCGATAGATTTCAAGAATCTTTCGGTTTTGCCTGCAACGTTTATGCCTGATTATTTCGCTTGCGTCGATGTTAGGTTATTTTCTCCGAAATTCCGCCCACGAGGCAAAATATGAGTTCAGAATCGTGAACAGTCATCACTCTTGCGACGAAGAAACAAGCAGTTTTTGATCATACATCAGAAAAGAGCAGCTTCCTCATCAGAACTGCTGCGATTTTCTTGGAACAGGTACGCTAATAAAGGAACTAAGGGTACTATGAAATACTGAAGCGCGAATAAAATGCAGCAATGGTGTAGATGTATAGAATCCACCTCACTTGCAAATAACACGGCAGTTTTATTAGCGGCGCAATGCAGTTCTCCACAGGATAAAAAAAGAACTCTATACCGCCGCAGGCGTATTAAGAGCGTTAGCTTGAATTTTACAGAATTTAATTCTAGGTCCTCAATTATAGCCCCAGCGTGTATATCATGAAACAACGATTCGTTTCATACCACTCGCGTCTGTCTACGACCACTGGTTCGCCTGCCATGGCCCCCCAAAGGTCTAATTCCATCACGGTTTCGAGGGACAAAGGTCATCTGTGTGGATCCCTCGCACATGTTAGGATTCATTTCTAAAAAGAGTTCTGTGCGCAATATGGTGCCAATTCGCGTGACGCTACTCAAAGTTTGTATCTCAGACGGCTGGACTACAATTTGGTGACTAATAGTAGTTGTAGGTAGCCACACACACGTACACACCCATTCCAGCTAAATATGCCTGAATGCCGCGAGCGGCGATAAGCGATATAGCCAATGGCTAACTAAGGATACGATTAAGGATAACTTACTGGACTTCAAGAGAAATGCAGAGCACCAGGGGTTAGCAGAAAGTTATATGAGAGGATGAGATTAGGAAGATTGCGAGGATTAAATTGACGGAGCTGGCATAGGACAGGATTCATGAAGGGTTATTATGGGATAAGCATTTGCCCTGCAGCACGCGGAGTCAGGTTGGTGATGATGGCGATGAAAATTATATGTGCTGAAAGAAAACAGAAGCAGGGAGTTTTAAACAATTATAAAGTTTTTGTTTTTCTTGGTGATATATTGGCGCCATATAATTCAGTTTGAGGGGCTCCAATAGCTCTTCAGTATGTCGGAATAAGAGAGATTTCTGTTTCCACCAATTATAGCATTTAGCTGTTTACGAGCAATACTACAGAGTAAGCAGTACGTAGTAGAAGGCTCCTAACTGAAAAATCTAGCTTCAGGCTTCTTTGCATGAAATGAAATCATTCTGAGTGCAGCAATACTACAGCGTAAGCAGTACGTAGTAGAAGGCTCCTAACTGAAAAATCTAGCTTCAGGCTTCTTTGCATGAAATGAAATCATTCTGAGTGCACACTAAGTTTTTCTCCCTTTGCCTTAATCATAATGCAGGCAGGACCATACTGGCGGGGATCGCACTCTAGTCATTGAGCTAAGAAACAGGATGCAAAAGTCATCGCGCCACAGTGGCGCCAGTTCGCTGAATTTAACATTTCAAAGTTCTTAGTTTGTTACTTGGTTTTGATTAAACACTGAGACATTCGCTGCGACAGCAAAAATAATAGTTTCTACATTCGAAGAGGAGAATAAGAGCCCGTGCACGATATCAAAAACACGGTCGGAAAATGTCTGCGCGGAATGAAACTGGTTGCGGAACAGGTGTGTTAGACATTCTGTTACGGCACTTTCCAGTACTTCACAAAATCAAGTAGAGCTAAGAAAATAAAAGAAAGTGATGCCACTCAAGAAAGGCTCGCTATATACCCTTCTTCTCGTCTATCAGGCTGCCAGTTCCCAAATTCTATCTAGTGCATTACGTTCGTTCTATACTCCCTAAGAAAATTTAGAATGCCGATTACTTTTGAGGGACTTGCCTGACTATTCGCTTATGTTATCGATGTGTTCCGGCTTTTTTTCACTTCACTATTCACAGAAGAAAAAAAAAAACATGCAAAGTTTCCACATATAAAGGCTAACGCAAGCAATGCTTGTTCTGCCAAATTCTGCGAAGCTCATTAGTATCATTTTTTATTTCTTCTACATTTGAACAGCCATGTTTGGGGTTTTAAAGTTTCAGAAAAAAGGAGGATTCCCGCAGTAGTCATCATTCCCTTGGAATGTTCTCCGATACTTCACATCAAATTTTTCTTTCACTCTAGCAACGCCAGGAACCACGGGCTACTGCAGGGCCCAGCGAAGCATCGTAGCGTCGTGCACTCAAAAATGTTGACCTACGGCTATGCCACCCGAACACCAGGCTATGGGCACGAACCACGAAATCCCCTCACTCAGAAAGGTAGTCGTCAAAACACTCAGTAATTTTCCCTTACGCGACGTCTCCCTCACAAGAGGAGTCTGCTGGCTGCACTTTCGGTTCAGTTGGCGCGGGGAAGTCGTGCTGGAAAGACCTACTCGCGCGATGCTGATGTCGTCTCGTGTTTATGTGCTTCGATGCGAAGAATACTGGCACTCACATAACAAGCGGCGCTCGTTAAGACTCCATACCCTGAGCTTTTTGCCCCGCACCCATATCTCGGACTTTTCCTCTCAGTAAGGGCGTACGCTCGAGCTCGATCAATACTGCCAAACTACTATATACCGTGAGAAGGAGAGAGAGAGAGAGAGAGAGAGAGAGTTCATAACGATGACAAAGAAGCCCAGAGCGGTGGCGACTCGGCCGCTAGTGCGTACGTGGGCTTCCCCATACAACGTTGCTATTTGGTTTGTCCTTCACTGCGTGGATACGCCAGCCAGGCGACTTCGTTTCCTGTTTTCCTGCCTTGCTTTATTTCATTCTTCGTGTGTTCTGTCGCCACGTCGTCTGTTGACAGGGAAACAACCAATCTTCAGGGAGAAGCCTGCCTGGGAGAGGACGGAACCACAAGCTCGAAGGGGAGCGCCAGCGGAAGCGCCACTGACCGGAAGTGATTCCGGTGTGCTATACTACTGCGCCCCATCAACGTCGTTCCCAACTTCTCTGCCTCTAAGCTTAGTAGCACCAAATGATTTCATGAACGCCACCTTATCTGCCTTGTACCGGACTGGAACAAAGGGTGAATTCCTAATGAGCCCTCAAATGCAAAATAGTCTACGCAACGAGCGTCTAGTTTTCAAAGCTTAAGATGTGGTTTACAGAGTTGGCAGTCTGTAATTGTTTCGACATTAAACCGCACACCGACTAATTTAGTGCAACGGTGCGCAGAAGAAATGTATGAAGAAAAAGAATCTCAAGAACAGTGCTTCTCATTCACTCAACTGCGTGGACAAGTATTTCCACAAAGACCTTTTTTCAACTGGTCAGCGAAGCTCATTACGCAGAGCAATGGACGAACTACGGTGACAAAGACGCAGTTATCAACATCAGGGCTGCCTGTGAATGCATCGTTTTACGTCTGGAATGGAAAGTCGAAAAGCGAAAATGTAATTAGCGCCATCACGCCACAACACCTTCTTCTTTTTTAAAAATGAATTTTAGCTCTGTTTAGATCATGTTTATTTGCTTCACTAAGGTTCAGTTTTGAAATAAATGTTTACCTGGCAGTTTTTTTTTTTCTTCCGCTAATTATTGCTGCAAACCAAGTCGGTATGCCGCATACTGGACGGATTTAATAAAAAAGACCCCAGACAAAGAAATGACATTAGAAATTAGGCTGCAGCTTCTCCGTTATGTGATAATTTTAATTCCAGTAAGCCATTCTGCTTACACGGAAAGCCACATAAAAGGGTGCTTTCCAGGCAATTAGCGTCTTTTCATGTTCAGCTCGTGTCGCCACCTTCAGTTTTACCGACGTTGTTTACCTTGCCTTTCAAGTTCTTTTCTTTTTTTGTGTGTGTTTCTGTGTCGTTTACATTAGCCCGAAATAACAAAGTGGTGCTTATGTGTCAGACTGCGCGGCTCAGTACGCCTGTTGCTATCTGTAAGCTCGTACTACGCTGTGAAACTAAAGTCGTAAATGGCCCCCGATATCACGCACTCCGGTTTATCCCAAACGATTTCACTCTGGGAGCCTTAAGAACTTGAAAAGAAAAGTACAGTTCCTTTTGAGTGGTTCCATTAAATGAACCCGTTATTTTCTTTTGCTGCCATGAGCTAAAGGACTGCGTGCGCGCCTTACAGCCTTCATCATCATCATAATCATCATCATTATTATCATCATCCTGACTATACCCACTGCAGGGCAAAGGCCTCTCCCATATTTCTCCACTTAACCCGGTTCTGTGCTAGCTGCATCCACTTGACCCCTGCGAACTTCTTAATCTCATCCACCCACCTAACTTTTTGCCGCGCCCTGCTACGCTTTCCTTCCCTTCAGAATGTATGAAATAAAAATAAATGTTGGGCACACTGGGCCAACGTTTAAAATTTAGGCTCTCCAAAACTGCATTAATACATCGCCGAACATAGTGAGTTTAACCACCTCGCGTTGCGTACAGAAATTACCTGCATTAGATTTATTCCTCATTAACCTTTTTTGTATCAATTTCTGTTATCGCATGGCACGTGGCCCCGGAAGGAACCAAGTACACGCGCCATTTGAAGAAATAGGCTGGGGTCACTTTCAGCCACACAGTGGTTGAGTGCGCGGATTGTGATCGTAGACCTAGGCGCACATTTACTTAGCCTGCGCAAAGTGAGAATCAAATTGCGCTGAAACTGGGGATTTTTTTGTTGTTTTTGTTGAAACTGGTTATCAATTTCTCCTTAGTTCGGAAGAGTCAGACGAATTAAATGAGAAGCAGAGAAACGGACAGCTTTAAGCAAATGGTTCGCCATTATCTTGCTCACTTTTTCGCTCGTGCCTCACGTGGAGCGCTCAAAAGCATCAAAAATGCTCTTGATGTAACCTAGAGGCGTAGTTTATACTTCAGAAACATACTTTTAAAAACAAAGTTTATATTCTAATAAACCAAAAAGAAATCCTTTTGCAGTACATGCCCTTGCTTTATGATATTACGTACATTGCAGGTGAACGATACTGAGACCCTTGTTTATATGTGAGAGTTTGCTCTTGGTTATTTCTTTTTTTCTTTCATTCGTGGGACTTATTCCTCTCGACCCCCAAGCATAAGAAACGATCCACCGGCAAAGGCGCAGTTAGAATGCCAAGATGGTTCGTTCCATCCAATAATAAAAAAGGACGTTCTCTTCCACAGTCCTAAATAGCTTCGGACTTTTTGCGTGATCGAATTGGGGAAGCGAAGTCCGCCCATTGTATTAAGACCCAGCTGTAAACGCTCGTCTGAAATAACATAAACGAAAAGGTTTTTGAAAGGACATTGATTTTTAATTACGCTTATTAAGGAAGCAACGATACTTCAATAACCTCGGAAAAAAAAAAATGGCCATCATCAAAACAGGAAAGTTAAACTCTCGGAAAAGATAACAACGCCATGCGCTTGGTCTTTGGAGAAACGAAGTTCCTAATTAATATTTCATGGCAATCGAGGCACAGTGCTCTCTGTTGAGCTAGGATGCGTTAGCGCATTAATTTTGCACGCGACCGCAAATCCGGCACTGTAAAAACATGCGCTCGCCGCCACAGCAGACCTTCGTCGTCCGCCCCCTTGCGTGCGGTCGCGAGCTCTAAACAGTAAAAAAAAAAAAAAAAGAAAAGAAAAGAGGATTTGGTTTTCTGCCCAGGAAAATTGCGGGCTGTCGTATCAGCCGCCGCTATGCGAGTGCTTCCTTTTTAAAATACCTTTCCAGATTTCAGAAAGAGCGAACAGATACACAACGGCAGAATTCAGATGTAGAAGATAAGCCTGCACTTGCCTCACTTCAAAAAAAAAAAAAAAAAAAAAAAAAAAAAAAAAACTGTGATCGTCTTTCTAGACTTACATTTCTTATCTGTTGGCACAAAATATATGAGAACTATGCTTTGCGTCGGAGTTTGGCCTAACATCAGCGCCAGCATACTTTATAAACAAACTACTGCCCGCGATTCTTTTACCGTGCTACTTCCTCTGCAATGGAAGAGTACTAACTGCAAGCCTATGCGGGAAATAGTTGTCCGGACTCTACTACAGAGCTGGTTACT
The DNA here is from genome assembly GCF_055883805.1 of Amblyomma maculatum. Classification (NCBI taxonomy): domain Eukaryota; kingdom Metazoa; phylum Arthropoda; class Arachnida; order Ixodida; family Ixodidae; genus Amblyomma; species Amblyomma maculatum. The sequence goes on along the minus strand of NC_139347.1, from coordinate 34,022,014 downwards.
CTCCTTCTCATACACCCTCTGAATATGAACAGCCATCACTTCCATTGTAAGCCTAGCTTCACTGGCGCACGTTTCGTTGGCATCGTTTGCTGTTACTTATTTCAGGCTGGTTTCGAAAAAAAAAAAAAAATTCCTAGCCTATTGACGATAATGCTGTAAATATATTTTTCTCATCGTGAAAATATGTCGCTTCAAGAGAAGAGCTGGGACCAGGGCATCTTATATGCTACAAATCATCCCCTCCAACCAAGCAGAGCTCTGTTTTTACCAGGTTTTCCCACTAGCGTCAAATACGCGCCAGAATGGAGTGGTTCCAGTCGAACGATTTTTCCACCCGACCTCCCAGAGGGCGGCTTCGCTTCCGCACCCGTTAATTTCTGATAATAAGCAGATTGCCCATAGGGCGCTTCCGAGTACGCGAGTTAGGCAGATTCGCCTCGACACGCTCGAGAGGGCGCTTATATAGCTGCATTCAGGAGCCTTGTCTCGACCTCCCCCCGAGACCCACGTCGTATCGAGCCATAGATGAAAATACACGAAAGGAAGAACAAAGCCACCTCGATCAAAACCAGCTGAGATTGGTCTGCCGTGCTCATTGTTCATTAACAATGAAGGCTCCACATAAGCATCTTAGGTTTTGTTTGGGATTTTGAGGGAATGGCTGGAAAGCTTCCATTGATTAGCAGAGTAGTGGTATTGTATGATCTGGTTGCGTCTGCAACGTATCACTCACTTGCCGTTCGGGTTCCTCTTGAAAACAATTCAGCTAATTGGAGTCACGTGCGGTAAATGTCAGCGCAATTGTGAGGCAGCCAAAGATTTTCGTTATCCGATACGCAGTGCTTCCCAGCATGTTTACATGGTACGCGGCCACGTGCATCTGCATGGGAGGGCTGACTGTAGTCGAAAATAATGCAACAGACAGGCAATTTTCAGCACTGGTCAGGCAAGTGAAATTCATTGCAACATTCGCGCTTCCTGTCTAAATTATTACGACTAAATATAGGCGGTTAGGCTTCGAACGTCTGTGCCCTAAGACTGTGCGCTGCTGGGGGAAGGAACCACCTTTCGAATGATGGTGTTTTGTTGCTATATGTCTAATAATAATAATAATAATAATAATAATAATAATAATAATAATAATAATAATAATAATAATAATAATAATAATAATAATAATAATAATAATAATAATAATAATAATAATAATAATAATAATAATAATAATAAATTGGTTCACAGGAGGAGAAAGGCACACTGTCTCACACTTCTTTTCCGTGGACACCTGAACCGCGTCGTAAGGGAAGGGAGAAGGGTGGAAGTGAACGTCAACAGAGAGAAAGAGGAGCCGCAGTGGAGGGCTGCGGAGTAATTTCGACCACTTGGGGATCTTTAACATGCGCTGACATTTCAAACCACGCGGACGCTTCTTCGTTTCGCCTCCATCGAAACGCAGCCGCCGGCGGTCGGAATCGAGCCCGGGTACTCCGGAACAGTAGTCGGGCATCTCAGCCCCTCCACCACCACGGCGGGGCATTTATATGTCTGCCTTTCTTTATTTTATGATGGGCGCCTAAGATACTGCCGCGACACTTTCATTATATTTTTGGCGATGTAGAAAAGTGGCCAAAGCTGAACTCGTGTCAATGAACTCGGGTCGAACCTTAGAAAGCATTGCTTAGCCAACTAGTCGAAATAAGTCAACTAGTCAAAATGAACATGTCGTGCGGCTACAGAAAAGGCTGCTTATACTACAACATAAAAACAAGTAGCTATGATAAAATCCTTGCATTTAATAGTGGCGCTTTCTACTTCGAATTTATATTGCCGGGAAACGTTGCTGGCGCACCGCTGCCTATGAGTGGGCTTAAAGCAGAATGACATGAGTTGTTAATCTAAGTTTCCTTCATAACTCGGGAAGAGGGCCATAAGTCGGAAGTTCCTTTACATATTCTACTTATTTGGGCTTATCAATGACATGGATTCATCTCTGTCAATAACCGCAATAAGAGGCCATTCTAATAGTCTATCACATGAAGCTGAACTATTTCTTGATTTCTTTTGCAGAACAGCTAGAAAAACGCCGATACGATTACTTCACGCGACGACTGAAACAGGATGCTCGAACATTGCCACATGAACCGGGCCATGTTTTGCGACTGCAGTACTCACTGCCAAGTAAAAATGAAAATCATAAAATTGTCCGAGGCAACAGAATATATACCCCACATTATGGTGCACTCAAGAAAGCCGTTTATTAGAGAATGACATGCATGATTAAATGTTTAGCTTTGTGATATTTGGCACGGCATGATACTACTTTAGGAATACGTCAGTGCAATAATACACATACAATAATAAGGTCAGGATTGCGTATACTGTTGAACAGCGGCAAAAATCAAAACTGATTTCTAAAACGTAAAGCGTGCATTGCTGCATTACGTATCGCCATGCGGCGGTGCCGAACCAAAGCCAGTGGCAAGCTATAACTATCATTGCTTAATGTCAGAAACCACTCACGCGCCGAAACCAGTAGTTAGGCACAACATTTTTACTCGCGTTTTATTTAGCCTATTTCCTGCTGTTCTTATCCGTTACAAAGTCGAACAAACTCTCCACAAACCTGCGTAGCGCTGAACGAATGTTTACCGAAACACAAATGCGTATTATTTGATATAAACAATACGATTGCATTCTTTTCCGTCGTAATATTATTAAGTATCTTATCAGGCGGGGTTTTCACGCGCGCTCGAACACACACACACACACACACACACACACACACACACACACACACACACACACACACACACACACACACACACACACACACACACACACACACACACACACACACACACACACACACACACACACACACACACACACACACACACACACACACACACACACACACACACACACACACACACACACACACACACACACACACACACACACACACACACTCTCTCTCTCTCTCTCTCTCTCTCTCTCTCTTACGTGGATGGTCGAAGGTTGATGTCTGCTAACGAAATGAAATGTTCTAATGCACAAATAAAGAAAATAACTTAGGTCTAGTGAGGGAGGTGTACTGCTGCGCTAGTAAAACATTCCTGTGAATTACAGCGAGCTTTTAGAATAGGGAGGCCTTATAGGTTAAGCAGATAGTGGAATAGCGAGGCACGTGTGCGCATGTGCAGAAAAGAAAGCTGCACCCTTCACCCATTCATCACACCATTCCGTGCGAGCGCATTCGCGACCACTATTTAGCCAGTCCCGTTAACCGATAGAGTCACCCTATTCTAAAACTCGCTAACAGCACAACACTACGTAAGCAGCAGGCTACAGTTACCATAAAAATTACAAACATGACATATATGTGACGTCCTTGTCTAGAGCCATATGTTTCTTTTTAATTTTCACGAGAAAGTTTGTCACACTTCATTGTTGTCTCGGCTTTCACAAATTCTAATTGTCATTTTTGGTTTAATATTTGTTGTTATGTGACTCCTCATGGGATGCCCCTATGTGACACCTCAAGGGATGCCCCTTGCTAGTGCGCAATTTTGAAGTCCCCGCTACGGAGGATCAGCTCTAATACACTAGCAGACGTATCATTAAGAGCAATGTCGTTAAAAAAAACGAAAACTCTTCTTCGAAGTAGCGTCTTTATTTTACTATACTACAATGGCCCCGTGGGCTCATCGTTCAGGGGGAATTGACTAGCAATGCTTGTTATTCTAGTCCGTTGCTGTTCCTTTGCTTGCTGTTCTCCATAAATGTGACCTGAGATAAAAAGTATCATTATTCTTTGGAATACTGTAGCGATGCTTTGTTCCATCTTCGCTGCTGATTAGTGCAGAACATCCAGTAAGGGCTGTAATCACACCCACTGGGATGTGTAAGAATATTCATTCAAGCTATTGCACACCTGGCTGTCGCTATTTGTTACCAAGTAACCGGGCATAAATAGGTTTATTGCTATATTTTCTCCTCTTGCAGCAAGTGCGTGCAATATGAGGTAAGAATAAGGATCGGTCAAAACAAAAATTATACAAACTGCTCTTTTCTTTTCGCTGTTATTTATTGATAACACCACCATCCATCTGACGTGTTCTGAATTCGGGTATTTCAAAGCTCAAGCGCTTGGCGCCTCGGTGCGTTCATTGCGCATTTCTGTACACGCCGACCAAGCGCACGCCGGCCAGGCGTTCTAACACCTTTCCTTCCTTCAATGCGCTTTCTTCGCGACATTTCACCGGCAGCCATTTGTCACACGGTTCGCACGGGCTCAAAAAGGACTGCCTCGCATGCAAGCGCCGTCAAAGTGTGTACGTTAAATGGTGGCGCTTCGGTGAAGAGAATCCCACCAGGCTGACCGTTGAAGATGGGGGTGTCGACCACGCCTCGGTTCGCCCTCCACGACCCCGCCTCTCCCGATGCTCAGCCATCCGCCACCCGCTCCCCGCAACGTAGCGTGGGTCTGTGGAACGCATGAATCTGACAAATGGTCAGGCTCATAGTCGTAATTCCACTCATAAATAAAACACACGTTGGGGGAAAGGTTCGGGGAAATCCCCGCCGTCTGCGGCGAATGGCTTGCTGGCTGGGCAGCGGACCGTTCTGCAGCATTCCCAGCATTCCCTAGTATTGGCGCTATCAAAACTTCTTTGTTACGTGCATCCGCCTTGATGGCTTTTCGCAATTGCGCAGGCCTTCTCTCTGTTTGCTCGACAGAGCAGTAGCGTGCCACAAAACGAAGGGTCTAGCGCGGCCGTGCGACATCAAAGCCGAAATCTGTGCCCCGCCATGAGATGGCCGTGCACACTTCCAGTCTGCTGCTGCTTAATATGGCGACCTTTTTACATTTCCACCCATTCCATCTTTCTGCATGGTATTTTAGAATTTGTTTCTCTATAGAAAAATAAAAAGAAGCATTCATGAGCATTTCCATGGAACTTCAGTATAATATTCTGGCACCTTAAGTAAAACTGTCAGCGCAATGCTGAAAGGAGGGGGAGAGGAGGAGGGAGGTGCATGGCTTGGTGGGAAGGTATCCGTGAGGATGTGCCGTCGAGCTCTCGGCACTCTAGCAGCTATATATATATATATATATATATATATATATATATATATATATATATATATATATATATATATATATATATATATATATATATATATATCGTCGTCCTCTTCACAACGCCACGCCAGTGCGTCGTCGTCATCTAGATATTGCGCACCGTAACACCGTATATATATATATATATATATATATATATATATATATATATATATATATATATATATATATATATATATATATATATATATATATATATATATATATATATATATATATATATATGAAGGAAAGAAGCCAACAGTCGGCGAGGCCAAGGAAAGCATTGGGGATTGTACTTTGTCATATTTTTTTTTTAATTTTTACTTCGGTAATCGCATAAATTAGTAATGTAATCTGTTCAGGGGATAGATAATTAAACACAAAGTAGAAGAAAAAACAGCGTGCCGATGGTGGGATCCGAACCCACGACCTCCGAATATCGCGTCCGGTGCTCTTCTACTTTGTGTTTAATTATCTATCCCCTGAACAGATTACATTACTAATTTATGCGATTATCGAAGTAAAAATTAAAAAAAAAAAATATGACAAAGTACAATCCCCAATGCTTTCCTTGGCCTCGCCGACTGTTGGCTTCTTTCCTTCATGTATTATAACGAGCACCCCCATTTCCCCTTCATTTATCTGCTTATATATATATATATATATATACGGTGTTACGTTTTTTTTTTTTTTTAGGTTTGGGCTTCTTATTTCTCCATAAATATGCGTCACGATGGAGCTAATTAAAGGCCTGAAAAAAAAAGTAGAAATCAAAACTTTTTACAAATATTTATTGAGTTCACAAGTATGGCATTCATGTGGAAGTTGCTGCGTGAATCTTGAACAAACAAATATCTGACAGTATTTAGTAGGGTCCATTGAGCGGGAGTCACCTGAGCGGGCGTTTGTAGACGCTATACAGATCGTAGTGTGAAGAGAGCTGGTTATCGCAGCTGATGAAGAGGCTATTTTTTTTTTCCTTTGATGGAAAGCTTGAATTGATTAGCATAGTCCGTTTGTCCGTCACATTTTGAGACGCTAAAATGAATCTAGAAGGTGGCGATGGCGTTGACATCAAAACGCTTAGCGCCTTTAGGAAATGAAGCCGCATCTTTAACGCAAGTCGTTACAGCCATATCCAAGTAACCATTTGCGTACTTATTATATATGGTTATGTTGACTTTCTTATGCTGCTAAAGCAATACAAAACGTCATGGTGCACAGGAAATTCGTGTCTTGTTTAAGTCCTACCACGCAGTTCTAAAAACGCAATGTTTGCATACGCAGTAAAGAACTGCAGCGAAACTCCATCGTCGTATTTAGTAGGGGGCATTAAAAGCCGAGGTAAGCAAATGTGCAACTGAGAACTTCTTAACTTTAAGTATATTGTCCGCTTCAGATACCAGAGGTGGTTGCGAAGATTTTTTTTTCTTATTTGATTTTACTGCGACTGTGCTTGCTGTGATTGCCTTCCCAGGGAAGCAGCATGTCTCGGCATCTTTGCGCCTTGTTGACAGAACGACGAAAAAGAAGCAAAGTGACATGACCAAATACTCAAGTTTCTAACCAATTTCTTTTAAACGCTGAAATGACATATGATGGCTGCAGAACAAATGAAATAAAGGAAATGTGTGACCTAATATATAATAAAAATGCCACCGTCTAGACTCACAAAGACAGAAAGAGAAAGAAAAAAAGAAAAAAAAAGAAGAAACTATTGCACGCAAGGTGCTGTGAACTCTGCCTAGTTACACCTGCCATTTGGCGCCGGCTTTCAGGGCGCATCTCCCCAGATTGGCTGCCCATCGACGACCTCCCGGCTCGGCTCACCTATCTCCCTTTCCTGGAGCTTCGGCAATGCTTCGCGATTGCCTTCATCTTTTCCTCTTCAAGAGGAAAAATGGATCGGACAGCAAAAAGGGGCCAGCTGTTGTCTCGCACCGACGTCTGTCAAAACGACGCGTCCGCGCACGCTGTTGGTCCTCCTTCAGGCCTCTGCCCCAGGCAAGGAATCCGAGAGAAAGAGCAGGGCAAGCCGGGGAACTACAGGAGATTCCAGCGACCCGAGCCCCGGTGTTATTTTGCCGTTTCTGCGAGTGTGTGTTTCTTGTTGCTGCTTCGCGGAGCCTGCAGATGTATCCTAAAAGCTAGGGAAGAGAGTAAAACTACGGAGCGGAAAGCAAAAGCACAGAACTGAACTGCTGGCGGTGATAAAAGGAGCATGCCCTGGGATGAGGAGACGTGTCGCGACGCTCGCGAACACCCTGCCGCCGCCTCCTGCACCGTCGGGTCACGTAGCTTGTACTTTGTTATGGGGACAGGGTGGGGCATATGGCATGTAGCGAGGTTAGAATGGCCTTTAGTGCTACTTCACTTGTTCTTCTATTCTCTGTTTCTTTTTTTTTTTTTTTTTTTTTTTTTTTTTTTTATCACGCCGGTGGGGTGCGGGGAAACGAACGGAGCGAAGTACGCTAGCATTGGCTGTTCACTTGGTCGCACGGATCCCTCGTCTCGCTACCGGCGGCGCGCAATATGTAATAAAGATGCCCGTACCAGCACCGATTCTCCTCTTACTACGTTTAGGATCGCATTCCCTTTCCGGTCACCTGAAACCTGCCCCTACTTCGTCGCCGTTTCCTCCCTTACTCGCTCGTTATTTTTGTTTTTATTTCATTGTTTTTCGCTGTCTGATTTCATTTTGTTTCCCGGTCCCTTCCAGAAATTATTTTCTGCTCAGGTGACTCGCGAAGCCACCAGGGCGCAGCAGACCACGAACAACACGAACTCCTCTCTTTCCGCCTGTCGAACGGTCGTGGCCTCAAAATTTATCACCGTTGAAGAGACCTCCCGGCACAGACACCTGTCGTCGGCCGCTGAAGACATCTTCATTCCACGGTACTGAAATACCTTAAAGTTCTCGAGTAGGAAACCTGGCAAGCTCGGCTTAGTTTTAAGGCAAGATTTTGCCTTTTCTTTTCTTGAATATATAATTAGTCCACGTCATGCAGCCTAAAACGTATTATTGAGACAAGGAAAAGCCCTTTCTCAGCTAACATCTTCATTATATCAAGCAACTTGGCTCATCCAGGTGCATCACACAGTAATAGCATATAGGAAAACCATGGTTCACCAGACGCTTCTAAGCACTCCTGTCCTCATTATAAAGCCTCGATATGTATGCAGTACCCTTTCGGGACATAATATTTGCCCGAATGTTGTGTATATATCCTTGTTTTGCGGTGTCTGCGTAATATGCGCCACTCTCGGCACAAAACAAATTAGATTTAAGAGTAGGCGCTTGTAGACAGTGTTAATAAAACTTTGAAAACTAGTTACGGCACCATTTTAGCTCTTTGTGTCAATATAGGCTCTTCCGTTCGATGCTTTTTCATCAGGCCACTGTTTACATTCCAAATGAAATTGTTAAGCTCCCCATGTCTTATTAAATATCTTCCACCTTTCTTGCCAACAAAAAGAATCAACAAACAAGCGCACGCGGCGTTCTGTTTGATTTAGAAATCCGTTCAACAATTTGTTTTAACAGAAGGTGGTGCGTCTTCAGATACCCGTTCGAGGCTTTCCAGGCACAAATTTTGCTTCAACAGGCGCGTGAAAAATCATGAGGTCACGACCCCGGAAGGAAAATATAGAGTGCGACTTCATTTTCGGTTTATTTACTCTGTCGGGATTGCTTACACTCTGAGATCAAAACACGAAAAAAAAAAAATGGAGCTGTGAACACTGCCAGAAAGGCTCTCATTTATTGTAGACAGGACAGTCACCTAGCGAAAGTGGTAAAAAAGAATATACACAAGTGTTCTTGCCTGTATGCCACCAAGTTTTCTTGCCTGTTGTATTCGCTATGTCAACCGAAGTGTTTGCTGCTTTAAAAAAAAAAAAAAAAAAAAAAAAAAAAAAAAAGAAGCCCGGGCAATCCAAGCTGCTTCTGTCAGTATCCCAAACGCCTTGCCCCGTCGCTACCGATGCCTCTTGCCCGCCTTCTCTTAAAAATATGACGAAAAAATAAACCTTCTCATGGCCTTTTTTCAAGCTGCTTTTATGTTCCTGCTTCTGCCTTTACACTGGCCTCACTTTATTACGCACGCGACTTACTTCCGCCGCCTTCCAAGTTTTGAATCCGGAAGAAAACAAAATGAGCAAGAAAGCCCAAGGCGCGTAATATCGTCGCGGCCTCGAGAGCAGCCGCAAGGCAGTAGGCGCGTAAGATGCGCGCAACATTTGCATGTGACGCTTGGGATCACCGCTTTACGGTGCGGCATCATAAAGCGGGCATCCTCAGACTCTCTGGCTCCTTCGTCAAGAAGCGTCATTCATTCCAGGAGAAGGCAGACCCTCCTTCCGTTTTGTGAGCCCCATCTCGCGCTGCCACGAGCGTGCCTTTTTATATCTTCATCTCCTCGCTCCCTTCCCGGTTGGAGCGGCTCTGGCCTGAGCAACCAACAAATCGCGCCGTAAACCACGAACAGGAAATAACAAGCACGGTACTACTGCCAAAAACAAAGATTCCTGTCGCTAGCCCTCTCTTTTATGCTCTCTGCGCTGAAAAACTGCATGGCTACAAATGCTTCGCGTATCAGTTACGATGAACGAGTGCTACGAACATTGTTTGTTTTTTTTCTATAACCATTACTGCAGCTAAAAAACATATGCTATTCGCCTACAGCAAATGGTCCTAAAATATTCGTCTTTGGGAAATATACTAGGCGGGAGCGTTTTTACTTTAACAGTAGCTTAGATTTGGCTAGTTAGCATATTTTACTCCTTCGGCGCGTACAGTCTAAGGCAACAGTCTCGCTCTTTGCTACAGAGCAAACAAGAAAAATGAAATATTGAAACGGAATTCAGCAATCCAGTCCCATAATCTTGTCGCTGCGGTTGCAGCGAATATATATGCTTGCGGCACAGGGCTGCTTTTGTGCTGTAATCCGTGCCTTGTCTCAGCGACCGCATTTCAATATGTGCGTGAAGCACAAGCTCTCAGTGTTGAACCTTTTGTGCGCATATAACAAGAAAATGTGCGTAAAAATAAGGCCATGGTTTTCAATTACGGCGAGTGTTTTAAATTCAGCGTCGCATTAGTTCACAATTACATACAACTTAATTTTACATCCCCGTCTGGCTATACTCCCGACTCTAAAGAAAACAAATGAATTGTGTCCTAGTAATCCAGAGACAGGGATAGCTTTCAGCAAGGTACAGCTTTCATTACCATATTACTGTATTTATTGTGGTCGCCATCGCCGTCGTCTCCTTCTTAGCATCATCGTTTGCAATTCTGCAAAATTCAGGCGCTGAATTATACGCGATATTTTATCTTATTTTGTTTAAACTCTCTGCTATTTGAATCTGCCTCATCGATCCAGTGTCTGATATATTCAGGTCTCATCCCTACATCAAGACATCTGCATGTCCCCAGCATCTGCTCTTGCTTTTCGATCCAGTGTAGCCTTCTTTTTTTTTTTTTTTCCCCTTTAGCATGAGGTACCGTTTCACCATGCTTCGCTTCATTTGGAATGCGCTGCGTGTAACGTTTTCGTTTCAAATAATGAAACTTTCAGCTCACATGCAAATCACGAACAACGGCAAACACGTGGTCGTAGCTGGCTGGGTCGCCGCTCAGGCGCCCGGAAAGAGCGGAGGAAGCAGTTGGGCACAGACGCCGGTCGTCAGTCTTGGAGCGAACCAAGGGCGGGTGTGGGCCTTCCCTGGTCCCCGAGCTCGTAAACAGCAGAAGTGGAATCGACCCACTCCAGTCTGGAGGCTTGGGGAAGAAGCGACGAGCGGTCGCGTACGGGCCCTTCTTTTCATGACTGCTTTCCTCCTTCGTTTAGTTCCCCGGTTTCTTAGCCTTCTTTCTCTTCATATGCGAAGGCAAAAGCAAGATTCATCGTGTTCGACAGCGCCATTTTATGCCACCGAGGGTAGTAGGTTGGCAAGTTGATCGAAGTTTTTAAAACGGAGTCATTTCTGGGCGATAATAAACGTATGAAGGCAGAAAGATACACATTTGACAATTGCTAAGTTTTGCGTATTTGCCCGTGCCTTGTTGTCCTCATCTATACATCATCGCTAGAAAGATAAGGGCTTGCTTGGAGCATCCGATCATATGACGAAAAGCCGGATAGGTCGAGAGGGCCGCGACGCGAAATCACATGACCTCGCGTGGGCAATTCAAACACCCCACAACGATTCTACAGTACAACAGTGATGACGTCAGTGCCGAATTCTTCATTAGTCTATCGGGTCCTGACGTCACACGGAATTGAAATTGATTAAAACAACAGATTAAGAGTGATTATAAGCTCTCAACGTGCCCGAAACGTCATTACGACATCTAAGGATGTAAAGCTATATAATGTATTGCGCTGAAAATAAAATTGAAGTGAGATGGGGAAAAAAACAACCAGACCCTTGAGTCGCGAGTCAGACACGATATCTGTTGGCCATCTAGGCAGCATGTCTCCTAGCCGTACTTCGCTAGGCTGCATCCTGTGCGTTTGTCGTACATAGTCAAATTACCATCCCACTATTAGTTATCCTCACATCAAACTTCCCTGAGGCACACACATGCACCCAGTAAAGACGATTATCATAATATGGATTTTGCGCAGCACAGACTCCTTGTACCAAAGCGCGCTGCTGCCTTTTCTGAAAAGACACTTCATAGAGCGTTGCACTCTGCGTGTCGATCCGTCACCGGCTATTCCTCGGGCTAGACAGTTCCATGAGCGCAAAAATATTACAGGGAACCCTAGAAACTCCTACCGTAAACTTAAGTTTTGCACTTTAGGGATCAGTCCCTATGTCCTTTTCTTTGTTCAGTCCGCCAAATAGTCTCCCAAGAATACACTGCGTTTCGACAAAACACAAAGTAATGACCAACAGTCTTTCACTGCCCACACACGCGACAGTTCTATGACCATGGCATAATCTCCGTTACCAAGAAGCCAACATCTGACAGGCAAGTTTCATGTGTAAGGTTTAGAAAAATAAAATTTTAGGTTAAAAAGGAAAGAAAGAAAGTTTAAGAAGGAATTTTCTTTATATATAGTATGGCAGATCGTCTCTTCCTTGTAGTTGGGCTTTGGAGAAGTACCCGTTCACCTATTCGCTTGCACCCATTGACCTTATACATGAAGAACATTTGTGATTTTTTTTAAGGGAAGTGGTTGACACATTTCATTTCCTCAATAAATATGTTTCCTTAAAGTATACATACAGAATCTCTCCAGAATGCAAATGACAACAGTTCTGAGTGAGACCTTTTTTCCAGTACTGATGCACCTGCAACCTTATCCTACCTTTCTAAGCAACAACGTACCGAATTCTAGGCCATCGACGCCCACCAGCTGAATTAGGTCGAAAAGGAGCCTTGTGTGTCTTATATTGAATAATAAAAAAGAATGTCTTTTTCCGCGAAGTGATACGCAGAGAGGATCTCAGGATGCTTAACTGACATATTAGCGTTATTGTCTCATGCCCTTAAGACAGAGTTCAAGTTTCCCAGAGCTTTCCGGTAAGGATTTTAGCTTCCGTAGGTTGCTCCACGCCGTACGAAGACGCTAGAAAAAGAAAAATTTTCTGCATTCTGCGCAAGGCAGCGCTAACTAAATACCCTCATGCCAACTAAGCAATTCTTGTAGTACTTCGATTTGGGCTAGTTGGTACGTAGCCATGTCTTAAACAGAATAAAGACGCGAATGAGACAATGACCTGTTGCTTTATGTTCCTTCTTGTCATTGTCCCATTCGCGCTTTTATTCTGTTACAAATAAGCAATACTGCATGATGGTGTGCTGCTGTCACATTGGCAATAACAGAACGCAACCGAAGGCAGAGAGACAAAATTAGCGTCGTACCTATACAACGTATATCTTATGCAAAATAACTTGTTTAGAAAAGTATATTTCTATCTCTGATGACTCCAGATGAGTCGAAATATTTTTCATTGAACGAGTGGGGCATTTCAATTTGAACGATGGACGTATACATGCACACACACATAGCTGACCTTTAAGCCACTGAAAGACACTGGGGTGCGAAAAAGAACATGGCCGGCTTGCAGTGCATAGGTTTGGCTTCAAGAAGTAAGCTCACTTAGGGTGAAAACGTCCTCGTAAGTGCACCTCATTTTATGACAGATGGAAGAAAAGCCATAATTCGTTTTCTTTCGCACTTTGTTGCTGATACAACAAGTAGCATTTCATGTCACCTGATGGAAGCAATTCGTAATCCTTCTATATTGAAATATTTAAACTACCGACGGCGAACATACACTGAAACTCAAGTCGGCGCAACGTGAACGCTTCGCGCTTTACTGCATCGGAAGGCCTCTGTCTTCCGTTGGCGGTGCAGATTTTTGCAAGCACGACGCATTTCCTCTCCCCTTAAAATGCTACTAGTCTCTCTTTGAGGTACACGCTCCCGAACGCTCCCGACCTGCTTTTCATATATGCAAACGACTTCATCTTCTAAAACAGAGCAGAAGCAAACAAAACAGGCATATGATTATAATAATTGTATAACTATCCCGGAATAAGTGACTCATTGTACAATGCAAACAGCTCCACTCTTCTGAGCTTTCGCTCGCTTCTGAAGTAGTTCTTCTGTAATACCTTCCTAAAAACCAAAACCCTTCGAGGGTCCAATAGGCAGTGGTAGGATGTTCGAAAAGAAAGAAGCATGTTGTCGGAAAGGAAAGCGCAAAGATATAGCCTCGTTTAGGAGCGTACCTGGATAAGGAAAGCCGGTTTCTGACGGCGTTGAACTCTGGAAGTGCTAACTGGATATTTTAAAGCTGTTTCCTGCACAAGTCGCGGCTGTTGGCCTCTGCAAACGTGGCACGGTGGTCTTGAAACTTATGTTCGTCTTCTTCTTCTCTCACTTTGAATCAACGGGAAAATAGTCGGATGAAATCTCACATACCAGAGGTGCATCGCACAGCGCCTGACTAAGCCTCACAACGTTCAAAGAACATATATATGTTGTCTTCTTTTCCGAGAGGAGTGGTAACTGCACTAGTAATCTCGCGTCCATGTGATCACGGCAGTGGACTCGGGGCTTTTCCCGCGCCAGTGCTGTCTGATCAGTGTTTGGAAGGGAAGCGTATATGATTGGTACGTGAAATGTAACTGCACTTAAAGTGACGTAGTTCGACACTGGAAGTGCTTCCTTCAACAACGGTGACTGCAATAATTGACTGAAGGCGACTAATCGTCTTTTTTCATCATCTGAATCTTCTCAGCACCGACTCGCGCAGTTGTACGAACAGCATTAATACATGTAAAAAGCGTTCACAAACTCCATGGCGCAGCTGTTGCCACCTCATACATGTAACATTGACAAATATGCTTCATTCTTTTTTTTTTTTCGCAGCCAAATGTGCATTTCACAGAATTCCCTTCCCTAGAACGCCGTGGAAATGTTCTACATACCACGTACATGTAAAAGTTTGGATGCTTTGCCACAATTAGCGTTGCAATATGACATGAATTTGGTATGGATATTATTTGTTGAGCAATAAATACTAAAACAAGAGCGCTCGGAACATTTAAATCATGCATAATTTCTTCGCCTACAAGTGCAATTGTGCTCACCGAGAGCTAGAATCTATATCACATAAAAATTTTAGTTATTTCTGCACTGTCACTTCATGAGTTCACTGCGGAAAATTAATGAGTATTAACATGTGTAAGGTGCAATTAAAATCAGAAGCACTGCCAAGCGAAATTTCTTCAATAGGGATGGTATAATTTATTTTTCTAAACTAGGCTAAAGTTTGGCTGCCTAGACCCCCCCCCCCCCCCCCCCCCCCCCCCGTTATGTGAAGCAGAAATACTTAACGAACTATTACGACATGTTTCGCACAATTTAAGCGCCATCTCGCAGCAAAAGCAGACTTTAATTCCTGCGGTTGATTTTTTCACATATGCATGCACGCTAGTTGACTCAGCAGTTGTAGCTTACAGACACGCACTAGCTCTTAGAAACAAAAATAAGCACTTTAAATTTTTTTCGTGGATAAACGATTCTGCTAAATCATATATAATTAATGTTTGAAGAAGTACGCCACTCGAAAAACAACAGTCAAGCATTCCTTGATTCATATAAACGGCAGCGTAATGTTCTGGTTCCTGGGCAATAAACACAGGGACAAGCATGACTCACAAACGCGGCACTATAGTGACTTCCTGACAGCTCGAGGTCCATTCAGAACAGCTCCGCAGCCCGACGCGTCAAGCAAACAGTAGGATTTGGCAGAGAGAAAGGAACAGCAAAGAAAATGGGAGACGAGATAATGGAAAACTGTCCAGGGTATCCAGCGGGAGTCTCTAGATGAGCGACCTCATCCCCCACCGTTGCTGCCCGGCACAAGGGCGCTCGCTGACGAGCAGGTCCGCCGAGAGATACGCTGCGAAAGGGGAAGTCCACGTGCAAGTCTCTGTTGCCGCGACCACAGCCACCCTCCCTCTTTTCCACTCCAAGTTTGGGCGCGTCAGCTTAATCCCAGCGCACCGGGAGGCGTCGAGAGCCGGGAGAGTCAACACGGTGACAGGCAACACGCGGTCGGGGACCGCCGACGGCTCTAATGAATTTTATCAAGGCCTAAAACGAGTCAGACCCGGAGACACCCGGAAAAGCCTCGCAAATAGAGAAGGAATCCTCGGCGCTCTTCTGCCCGCCCTCACCACGTCCACCTTTCTACGTCTCCCACATTCTCCGCTGAGCGTGCACACGTGAGCGCGCTACGAGGACGCGAACACACGAGGAGTTTAGGCAGAGCTGACACAAGAAAGCCGATACGCGCCGTGTGTAACGAACCCCACTTCCAGTACCTCACTTCCGGTCGATGCCATGCCGCCGCCACCGGTCGATCGAAGAGCCCGCCACCTACCGCTGCTACTGTTACTACTATACCTATCTTGAAGCGCACAAACATGCAAGAGCGCGGGGTTCTGGAACCGACGATGATGAGCCCGCCCAGTTCACGTAGGCGCACATACTCAGTTGGCGTGGCCGTCGTGCGCCGTCGGACTCTGTGCGTGCCAAGGGACCATACAGTGGCGGAAGGTGCGTGTTTGCCACGCCAGCCAGTGTCTCAACAATAGCACCGACGCTGGCTCGACCCTGCCGCCGCGCGGTTCGCTGGAATGCACCCAACGACGCACTGGTGGCGATGGCCGTTGGAAATTTCCCCAATCAGCAGTCTCTCGGCTGGCCTCCCGTTCCAGATTTCCCTCCCCTTCGCCTCCTCTCCTGCGGCGCAGCGCAAAAGCGCAGCTCCTAATGGTTCCCTGTTGCCATTTCGATCAGGGAAAGCGAAAGGCGATTTCCTTAACACCCGTTCCCTTCCGCCTTCTTCGGCACCGCACACTTTATTGAGGTTGTTGGTTGTTGTCGACGCCGTTAGCCTTTCCGCATTTCATTCAAGCTCTTTTTTCTTTTCCCAAAACTTTTGTAGCCACGCAGTCCTAAAAGGAACGTTCCTGGTGACTAGCGGCGGCTTATCCTTCGTTTCGCGAAGAAAAGGCTTTCAGTTCTGAGCCTGTTAAGGGTACAGGATTTATGCGACGATGCGTGACTGGTCCTTTTAAAGTTCGAAATAAGGCGATAGTCGTGCTTATAACAAGGCATGTGAAATATATATATGTATATATAAATATATATATATATATATATATATATATATATATATATATATATATATATATATATATATATATATATATATATATATATATATATATATATATAGGGGAAATGAGGGTGCTCGTTATAATACATGAAGGAAAGAAGCCAACAGTCGGCGAGGCCAAAGAAAGCGTTGGGGATGGTACTGTTTGTCTCTTTTTTTTTTTAATGTTTACTTGGATAATCACAAAAATTAGTAGTGTAATCTGTTTAGGGGAAAGATAATTAAACACAAAGTAGAAGAAAAAACAACGTGCCGATGGTGGGAGCCGAACCCACGAGCACCGGACGCGATATTCGGAGGTCGTGGGTTCGGCTCCCACCATCGGCACGTTGTTTTTTCTTCTACTTTGTGTTTAATTATCTTTCCCCTAAACAGATTACACTACTAATTTCTGTGATTATCCAAGTAAACATTAAAAAAAAAAGAGAGACATACAGTACCATCCCCAACGCATTCTTTGGCCTCGCCGACTGTTGGCTTCTTTCCTTTATATATATATATATATATATATATATATATATATATATATATATATATATATATATATATATATATATATATATATATATATATATATATATCAACCGGAGAGAGATGGCGTTTTATTATTAAAGTACGTCACCGCCTGGACTTTAAGCTCAAGAGAATGGCTGGTCACCTCAGCCTACATCAAAGCACATAGTAGGTTAGAAAGATTCTAACGGTAAATTTGTCATGAAAGCTGTCTTCATTCTGTAGCATTGCCAACGTCTTGGTCTAAATTTGATTTGTCCGCCTTAGATCCCTTAATATACCGGGCAAATGACGTGTTGACATAGCCCAGCCACCGAAGAAAATAATTGTGGCCTTCCAATACTTTATCCATGATAAGAAAACATGCGGTTGTGTCTATATTCGTTGCTTCTGTAACACAATCAAAACGTAACGCCTCTTTTGATGACATAGCTACCAAAAATAAAGACTGCAAGAAAAATAACGGATGCGACCCAGCCAAGTTTCTGCTGCCGCACGCACGCGCACACACACAAAATTAGAGGGAATAGTAAAATCAAAACAGTATAGAGGGCATAGTAAAGCGTATTTATTTACCTAGGCAGAATTTGTCAGGCATTGGTTTGCCAATGTCAACTCAGCCCAGGCTCAATTACGCGAAGCGTTGTCCGAGACAAAAGATGCCCTGATGGCCCAAAAATTGCAAACGCAGAGGGTCGCTATCTTGCTCGCACACAAAGGATTTGGAGTTTCCCTCGGGCTAAGAGCGAACGGGGTGGGGCGAAGTCATCCGCACGTGGCTCAGTCGTCTCAGCTCTGAAGCCCCTATTGTTCTTCGACCGAGGACCACACTCGAGTTCTGCAAACAGTCGGGATTCATTCGCTGTTCATTTTACTATTTTCATTTATTAACGCAAGCAGCCGCAGCATCAAATTGTGGAAAACTAAAAGGAAGGCGCATACAGCGACCTGTTTCTGACCTCAGCGCAAACCAGAATAGTTATTTTTCTTGCACTTGTTCTGTAGCTTTTTCCATCTATTTGTGGCAATATATTCGTTCAAACAGTTTCTTATAGATATAGCGGACAACTTGCTTGAAGTTCAGCATAATGCCTGTTTGTCACGTCCGATATAATTTCTTTCAGCGGAAGCGGTGATAGTTGCCGCTGCCGGTTCTCCGTAACGAAGACAACCAATAAGAGCATTCATTCCCTCGCCCTACAGCACAATCCTTAAAACAATATCCAATGTTGCCGCGCACGCACGACATGCATTCACGTCGTCCCGCATTCCCATTTCCTCATTCAGTGTCATTTCCCGGGAGACCGTAAAAGTGTGCTATCAAAAGACCTCCGTGTTCCTTGGTGCCATTTCCGGCTCTATTGGTGGCTGAATTGGGTCGTAGTTTCTTTTTTGGGACCGTTTAAGCGCGACCTACGTCAGTGACCGCGCCAACCGGAATGACCTATCTGAGTAAGGACGCACGAACGGCCTGAGAAAGAGACAGACAGACAGGGGAAAGGAGCGAAAACATCGGGAACGAGCGGCAAGCGCGTGTGCTACCAATTCCTGCTGGGGCCAAGCCAAGCACGATGGCTCACTTCATTCAAGCAAAAACCAGCGTGTGGCAAAGACAAATATTCATATAGTCAGGGAAGCTGAGGGAAGGGGGTGGAAAGGGAGCAGAAAGAGAGAAAAGCGCGGCTGTGTTTAGGCTATGCGCTCTACACAATCGAAGCCAGCGCGCAAAAGTTCACCGGGTAGACAGGGTCGCCGGCTTGCTCGGGAGAGCGGGACAGGCGGTGCCTCCGTAGAACGCTCGCGCCGTGGCCATCGATCGATACTTCGACGTGGGTATTCCTCCGGCGTAGAAGGAAGCTCGTTTCCGAGAGTGAGAGAAAGTTGATTCCTCTCTCTCTTTCTTTTCTCTCTTGAGCTTCTGTGTCTCTCTTTTTTTTTTTTTTTCATTCATTGAATGGCAGTTTTTTGGCAGGAGTTTCTTATTTTCAGTCTTCACTTCGTTTTCTCCCTCCCCCTTCAATTTTATATAAGCGAGAGCCTCGTGTCCGTAGCCCCCTCGAGGGCTGTTGCTCTTTTCACGAGGGAAGAAGATAGCTTTATGGTTTACACGCCATATGCTTTCTGGCCCCTTTCCCTTTACCCTCCATGCAAGCTCGCGTTATGTCCCTACCCTTTTGCGTTCTTCTATTCTTCCGCTCAGCACAGGGAGAGTTCCGTCGTCGAGCAAAAGAGAAAACGGTTTTGCTCGTGAGGGAAAGCGGTGTTTTTGGCGTGAAGCTCGAACAACGCTCCCGCCCTCCCCTCACGCTGCGTGCGCTGTCCGTTCAACTTCTGAGGTTCTAGGTCGAAGACTTATGGCGCCGGGTTAGTGGTGTTTACTCGGCGCCTACACGGGCCCCCTCGAGAACACGCTCTATTCAGTTTCTGGATCTTACTTTGTTTTCCCTCAGTTTGCGCTTGAGATACGCACACATGCCGGTGACAAGAATGGAAAGGACGTAAATGTGAAAGGGACGTTGCCAGAAATGTTGTAGGAGCGTGTTATCGTTGTGGAAGGCATCAACTGCGAGATTTTGCTTAAAACGAATGTTTGTAAACTTTAGTAACAAGTTATAACGCTCCGTGAGCAGAATAATTACGGTGTGACTTCAGTCAGCGGTGTATTTTGTTCATACAGACCATAACTGGTTGCACAGCGCACCGTTTGATAAACAATTAGCATCCAGGCTTTTCGCTCAGATGCAGCACTGAATAAAGTAACTAGACCGCGACTGCTGCTTGCGTGCTTTTCAAGACATCTCGAGGTTCCTGAGAACACTTCACGGCAGCGCATAACACCTCGAAAGCTTTCACACTTTCTCTTAGTTGTCGCCAACTATACTTGTGTAAGCGTGATCATTAGTTAGTTTCGCAGTCTGTGGATGAGCTCGATAACCGGATGTAGCTTCTCTGTCGCACACGTGGAACATATTGCTATCGCACACGACTGCCAAAACAAGACGCAGACGAACGCGGCGCAGCGAAGACAGCAGACAGGACCTTCATTTTGGCAACTGGTGGAAAATAGCGACGTGAAAGAAGCCGTGGCGCACCAGAAATATGATCATTCGTAGTTTAGAGTGACTGATAAAGTATTTTGATTTTGGAAATGGCTCCTCTGATCGGTATGATTGCAACTAAAACACATAAATGGCATCAGACCAGTTAATATTTCGTGGTAGTTTTGAACGTAGAGGGACTTCGGGACACTCCTTTGTGATTTTCTCAGCAATGCTGCCATCTTAAGGCGAAATTATGCCGATAGTTGTCCTAGGAAGTTACCTATCTTTCATGATTATTGCGATATTCCTCTTCAGTGTTCTTTTACCACACAGCAACTGTTCGCCCTCCGATTTTAGAGATAAATACGCTAAATATGCAAGCCACTTTTTGAAAAACATTGAAAATGTTTCAGAAAGTGGCTTTCACGAGCGGTGCCAAAAAGAAAGACGTCTCTTGATGTTGTCGAAGAAATGATTACTTACCGCGCAGCCCAAAAGCTAGGTGAAAGCTCAAGCTTCACCTTAACAGTAGATGCCACAGTGTTTTTAACACCACCATTTCGGGAATATTTATTTGTTTTATTTATTGTTGTCTTCAGTGCAGCTCTGTTTTTATTTCTTAAAGGCCCCCATTTCAGAGAGTGCTTTATAAGGGGAAACACCTTTTATCGATAAAGGAAGGTATTGCATATTTTTCTGTTCTCTGTGGACAGTTAAACTTACAATTAACGGCATACAGTACAGTTGGAGGCACAGTCTTTGTCAAACATTTAACCAGGGATCTGTGCTAAACCAAGCAGTGAAGTGCCTTTAGTATTTATGACAGTCCGTCACACAGGAAAAGGTAGGACAAGAAGCTTCTTACTTTCAGGAGATTTGAGGCACTGGAATTTTGAGCGGTGCCAATAGTTTTCCAGGTGTGACGCGCGCTATCGGGTAAATCTTGCAGGGGTTTTACAGTATACCGCGGGATCGAATGTAACGCAGAAAATGTTTCGTTACTGTGAAATTACATTTTCCTCCTCCCCCCCCCCCCCCCCCCCATCCCGTTTGCTTTATTGTAGTGATCATCAATTTATCATAGTCCGAAACTTACTACCTTCATCTGTGTCACTTTTCTTTTCACCAGCAGGTGCAACCCTTTAATTTTGTGCCAGAACGATTGCGGACAATCTTTTATTTCACCCAGCTATTGCTTTCCTGGCTCCCCAAAGCTGGCTTTCTTGCAGGTGTGGCGTTTGTCAGGAGAAGCCCACATAAAAATTATATTTGATAGGCTAACGGATTTATCAACTTGCAACTAATTCACATACAGAAGATATGCATCTTTATCTGCCTGGCCAGGACAGTGTGTGTTAAAAAGGCATGGTAAAGCCGTGAAAGTTGGACTGAATCACAAATGTGCCGAATAATTGTGTCACCCAGCTACTGCTGTCCCGTCTCCCCAAAGCTGGGTTTCTTGCAGATGCAGGGTTTATCAGGAGAAGCCCACATAGACACTATATGTGATAGGTTAACCCATATATCAGCTTGGAACTATTACACACAAAAAAAAATTTACATCTTTATCTGCCTGGCCGGGACACTGTGTTAAAATGCCCAAATGCAGTATAAACAGGTATGATGAAGCTGTGAAAGTTGGACTGAACCACAAATGTGCCGAATAAATATGTCGCCCAGCTACTGCTGTCCCGGCTCCCCAAAGCTGGCCTTCTTGCAGATGCAGGGTTTGTCAGGAGAAGCCCACATAAAAGCTATATGTGATAGGCTGACGGATATATCATCTTGGAACTATTACACACAAAGAAGATTTGCATCTTTATCTGCCTGGTCGGGACAATGTGTGTTAAAATGCCCAAATGCATTATAAACAGGTATGGTGAAGCTGTGAAAGTTGGACTGAACCACAAATGTGCAGAATAATCTCAGAACAACCCCCCCCCCCCCCCCCCTCCCATGCATATTACAACGTCAGCTACCTTATATCAAAATTTGCTGCGCAAGTTATTGATAAAATCATGACTTATTAACTACAAATAAAAACCTTAAACGCTGCTCTAATGTTCGTGGTTCATAATCAATAAAATTAAACAAAGCGAAGTTATCAAGTGAAAGAAAGCACTATTTGCCCAACGCAACGCCGAACGAACGCGTTGTTACTTCGCATCCTTTGCAAGCAAATGTCGCAGTCGCTTTGCTCTAACGGGTACACTCCTACTGCAGCCAGTAATCGTGTTTCCATATGAGTGGCGAGGCAAACTACATCTGTTGATTACCTCCTCATGCGATCCGGTCCACCCCCGTTTCCGCAACACGGGCTGTTTCCTGACTGAGGTTGTAAGCGCTGTAGCATCCCCACGGGCGACAGAGGGAGGGACGCCATCCACGAGTGCGAACGTGACGGCACGCGTCGTACGTGTTAACGCGTCCTGGCTACAGTAACTACTCCGTCACCCTGGGGAGAAGCGATGCCCTGCCTAGGTAGCGCCTGGTGGCGCATATTATCCAACTGAAGGCCACAGATCACTATTTACAGTTTAATATTTGTACTGCTTGATGGCGTCATTTAATAACCAGGCAGTGTGAAAGCACTGTGCATTTGCAAATTTAGAAGCAATCCATTTGAATTAATTATTAACACCTAGTAGGACATTCTATTCACGTACAATCGCTTTCATTTATCTTGAAGGCTTTTTAAACTGTTCAGTTGAAGGCATTATTCCAGAGTGTTGTGCTCTGTCGCCAGCCTGCCCAGCCTGTCCTGTACTTCTTCTAGTAGTTACTGAAAATGAGATACTACAGATCTCTGCTTTTTGAAGGTGAAATGTTAGTGCCTACCGATATTGAGGCTAAAACGAACCTAATAAACAATTCAATTATTCTGTAATAATAAGGTTTTCGATGATGCCGCGTATAGCTTGCGTCCTGTATTTTTGGCCGACGTTTTTTTTTTTTTTTCTTGAACCAGCGTTAATTGTTGGAAGAAGGGTCCCCATGGAATCTGAATTTATATGGCATTTGAAGTTTTTTTGTTTTTAAGCTACGGCATTGCTTCTGTGCTGTAACCTACGGGAAAGCACCCAACGTGGCCCACGCACAATTACGCCAACGTTAGGGGAATCATAAGACAATAAATGACATCTTTATTACCTTTAATTAAAGGAGGAAGCTGGGTTGGTTTGTCATAAGCAACGTAAAAAGACACTTTGCAGCCTTAAAAATGCTATGACGAAGGAGCAACGAGTGAATGCTTGGACACTTTTAATGTTCCATTGAGGTTCATAAAAAAATACACGGTGCTCGCCATAATGCTGGAGACTTCGAGAATACTTTCGTTTCCGACAGGCAGCGTTAACAGCATTCATGACGTTCGGAATCAGCACTATTAGTGTTGAATTGTTTGTGATGTTGACGTTACTTTTCCTGACTGAAGTTGCTTACCATCGTATTCACCATGCTCAAAACCTTTTTCATTTTATGGCACTTCTCCCGCGTTCTCTCGTGCATACTGGCGCATACTAATCAACTAATTTTGGCATTTGTTTTGATTTGCACTACAAGAAAGGTAGAGAACGCGATTCAGGATGGACAGAAGATCTGCCTGGTGTTTATTGATCTAAGTTGCATCATCGCAACTGCGCCAGGCTGAAGGGAGGGCAGTTGGGATAGTTTCTTGCTCCCACGTATTTCTTTCCTCCTCTTCGTTTAATACCCATCTTCTCTCCTCTTCCCGCTTGGCGAAGCTGTGGTACTACCACTTAGCTTGCTTAAAAGTTAAATTCGCCAGGCAAATGGCCTGTCCTTCACCCGCATTCAATACACTACTCTTTTCGCAAAAGATGACGAGAGCAAACAGGAACGCAGGGAGCAGATGACAGGAAATGTTTGGTCATTTTTAGTTATCCTTGATACTCCTTTCTATGCTTGTGCATTGATGACGTGATGTGGATGCATCAACTCGCCCAAATTTCAAATTTAGTTTTTGTTTTCTGGTTCTATTTGATGTGCACACAGTTGTGATAGGCCCGGTCGACAGTTTTTGCCTTCGGAACTACTGCTGCATTCAGTTCTGACTAACCTTTTCTAAAAAAACAAAGTAATTTCAGCCAAACACAATCCGACACGACCATATATTTCTTGATGGCAGGCAACAAGAAAATAGGCTTGGATGTTGACCATGTAGCAACTGAGAGCTAAATTTTATGTTTACATGATAACTATATGCAACATGCTAAGGAAGGCAGTCGTATCTCAGATGTTCATCCTGTTCATGAAAAGATTGACAGTGGGCCTTATTCTTGATTTCTACCACTGGTTATTCCTGAGCGTACGAAACGTTAATATATCTACCGTATATTTTGCAAAAGCCAGGAGCCTCTATTTAAGATGCGCAGAGCATTACTTTCACTACTGTAGCAATTTCAAAGCTAATTACCGCTGTATTTTAGGCAGGATAAATTTTAAGGATAATTATTACGATTACAAAACTCTCTAATGCGAAATTTGTGAGTAGCTATTTAAGCGTTTTTAGGATATATTGAGACAAAGAATTTGGAAGGGGCTTGTATGCATGCATGCATGTATGTATGTATGTATGTATGTATGTATGTATGCATGTATGTATGTATGTATGTATGTATGTATGTATGTATGTATGTATGTATGTATGTATGTATGTATGTATGTATGTATGTATGTATGTATGTATGTATGTATGTATGTATGTATGTATGTATGTATGTATGTATGTATGTATGTATGTATGTATGTATGTATGTATGTATGTATGTATGTATGTATGTATGTATGTATGTATGTATGTATGTATGTATGTATGTATGTATGTATGTATGTATGTACGTACGTACGTATGTACGTACGTACGTGTGTGTGTGTGTGTGTGTGTGTGTGTGTGTGTGTGTGTGTGTGTGTGTGTGTGTGTGTGTGTGTGTGTGTGTGTGTGTGTGTGTGTGTGTGTGTGTGTGTGTGTGTGTGTGTGTGTGTGTGTGTGTGTGTGCGTGCGTGCGTGCGTGCGTGCGTGCGTGCGTGCGTGCGTGCGTGCGCAGTTACAAAGCCCTCCATTTTTTCTCACAAGCCTAAGAGAATTTCTCAGAAGAAGAGAAGAAAGAGCCACGAGCGAGCGGCGCAGGGCTCATGGCTCTTTCTTCTCTTCTTCTGAGAAATTCTCTGGCCTGTGACTCTCTCGTGGTACATAGCTTGTGACTCTCTTTCACTCGGTTACACCGACAAACGGCACCATCCACGACACGGCTCAACCGCCGAAGGGGCACAAAGAAGCTGTGCTCTAAAATGCAATGTATGAACGGGACTGCCGCACTAGTTCTGGCAAAGAAACGTCAACTACCGACCAAACAAATGAGGCATGCGGTATAACGTTAGCATATTAGCACGCCTAGCGGAAATTACATTACAGTGCCGCAGGCAATTTTGCCGACGAGAACTTTAGAATTTAGCTTTCCGAAAGCATTAACCAAGACTTACATTAGGCAGTTTCAAAACTCAATTTTACTATTCAATCATGGCCGCTCATGTGTAAACAGTGAGGTGTCATCTAGTTAAGGAAAGTTTAAACCGCTTGGTGAAGAATGCGTGCCATAATATTAGATACAATTATCCAAATATTTTCGGAAATCTTATGCGGTCTGTCGAGTCAAATACTGAAACACATGAAACAGAGTGAGAAAGCTCAAAACCATATATAGATGACGAGTTTCAGACGGTTGCAGCGAAGTTTTTGGTCCCATTAGGCCTTATTGGGTCAGAATTGGGAATATATCTCATGCGTCATGCTAAGTTGTAGCTTATACTTCGTCATCGAATTAAGGGCAATCGTATTACAAACAATACGCATAGTTGGTGCTAAACCTGGGAACCTTTTCCGCAACAACTATTTACAGGGCTGAAGCAGGTGCCTGTTGCTTCGAAGCACGCCATCATGTTTAAACCCTGAGTGCGCGAAAGCCGCAAGGCGAACTTCTGAATATTTCATCTGCACCACTATTTACCCGTTAGCGTTCTGCACATCTGCTTTCTGGTCTCGCTATTCCGTTAAGTATGTGCAATAATGCAAAGCCAGCTACTCTAAAGCTCCATTAATGACACAGAATAATGTTTTCCTTTAAGCGATTAAATATCTTACACAGTGGCACCGACGGGTGTTCTAATAGTTAATCATTACTGAGTTGTCGATACTCTATGCATTTTCGGCGTAAATATCGCGACC
Organism: Amblyomma maculatum; assembly: GCF_055883805.1. Taxonomy (NCBI): domain Eukaryota; kingdom Metazoa; phylum Arthropoda; class Arachnida; order Ixodida; family Ixodidae; genus Amblyomma; species Amblyomma maculatum. The sequence goes on along the minus strand of NC_139347.1, from coordinate 33,995,373 downwards.
AGTGCATTAAAATCTCGACTTCTAAAAGCGGCTGCAAGAGCGCACGCGCCTGTAATCTCCTCATAATGCCCTGTCCTTGATAACCCTAAGCGCTGAACAGCTGGAGTACCCGAGAGCGCAATTTCCCCACGGGGAACAGTTTCCACTTTTCACCTAGTTTTTGAGGTCGTCCGTACAAGCCATAATATTTCAACAAAGCTAATTTATTCATCTCTGTTTGCTATGCACTCTTTCCTCCTATCTCTCATTTTATCCTTCCAAGGTTACTTGCATGAGCAGGATAACTTATAATTCTACGTAAAGGGTAAAGGGTGCGCTTATAGCAACACATTGCAAATTATTCCCCTTGGCAAAACTCGGTTGCAAAACGCTTTTGTCATAAGAAAAGTGTCGTGCTGTGTTGAAAACCTGATGTTGAAAATCGCGAATGTTGACTAAGTGCATTGCTGCATTAGAAAAATCCCCTCATTTACACATTACAAGAAAAGGGCCCGTGCCGCACTATTTGCCAGTGATATGGGTCTCCCTTTTCTTGAGTCCCTCGCAGATTCTACATTTTTATTTTTATTTTTTGCTGATGGCATGTAAATGTAAATGGCATGTAAATATAATACTGCGGTCATGTAAATGTGCCCTTCCCGGTGTCTCGGTGATGCATACTGCTCGTGTTCTTCTGAACCATTCGCTCCAGATCCATTTGAAATAACATCCGCACGTTTTCTTGGTGCTTTCTTTATTTTAAAAAGAATTAATTTACCAGTGTGATGCGAGACGGGATATTCTACGGATCAAGCATTGCTAAACATTTAACAAAAGAAGGCCTATACTCATTTGAATTTACGATTCGTTTAAAACATAATCTTAAACTTTGGCTCTCCGTCCCGTGTAGCATTTTCCAGTACTTTCGTCTGTTGACACACCGAAACTCCTCATTTTTAGTTAACTTAGCGAAACCATCGAGCCCTCAGGATTATTTCAAATTTTTGTCGGTCAAATACAAACCGCGACCATTTTCGTATTGCCTTTTGCATATTGTACGACTCCGGAAGAGCATTTCCTCGACCATTCCGCAGCTCAGAAAGGATGGAAGGGCAAGAAACAACGAAGATCCCTGAAGAAGGCGCGGGTGGCGGGGATTTGGCGGGCCTCGGGTCGCAAGAGGAGAGGCCTTGCTCAACCCCGCAGTCGGGGCGCCGTGGGACTAAGCGGAATGGACGAGCCCATCACGGCTACTTTGGCTGCGACGGGCGCAGAGGCGGCTCGGCGGAGCCCGCGCAACGTGTCAGGAAAACAGGATACCAGGAGCGCGAGCAGCCCGCGAGTCGGGGGTGCAGAGCGGCTACGTTTCCCTGGAGACGGATTTCAACCAGCCCGAAACGGTGCAGAGCGAAGGAAGGAAGAGATCGCGCAAGGCGCTTTTCATTCTCAAAACTGCTTGCCGCAGAGCCGTCCCACACATCTGTTTGATTTTACGCTCCTGCTTTTCAACTCGCTCTCCTCTCGGGAGGTGCAAGTTTACTGAGCTTCTGCTGTGTATATATGACGTAGCTGGCGCTCTTGAATGTTGTTGCGCGCTTTTCTTGGAGAAAAAAAAAAAGGTGAAACGAAACTTGTTTATGTCCTTTTTTCTTTCTTTTATCTATTTGCAGCCGCCGCTGCCGCTGTCCTCGTCGGGCAGGATTAGGGAGCCTGTCTCGCCTGCTAGATATCAAGCGTGGTGAGCTGAAAGTGAATAGAAAGAGCAAGAAAAGTCGAAAGAAAAAGGTCAGTTGCTCTGATGCTGAGGCGTACCAGTGGGCGTGGCGAGATGAAGAAGGCAACTGGCTTCTGCTCTTCGCTCCGAAATGTGCTCTTCGCTCGCAGAGCTAGAAATGCTACCTGAGTTTTATAAATGTTTTCGTCAGTTACTTTCTTTGGTTTTTCGCTTTGTTTTCGGATTTTTTTTTCTCGAGCAGGAGCCGGACCAGACGATTTTTTTCGCACGTTTCCCGTCCGCACAAATATTGAAGAAAAAGTATAGAAAGGAAGTAGTGCTGCAGAGTAACTGATGTACATAAAAAGAGCGACAATAAGAGGCTGTCATGGCATTAGGCCGGCTTCGCAAGAACAGCTCCCTGACTCGCTTTCCCGCCGCCTTTGTCTTAATGCGTTTTCCTCCTGGGCTGCCGCTTCCTGCATTCCCAGGTTATATGCGGGCACCTCCCGATCGATTAAGAGAACCGTGGTTGCGACCGTGGCGCGTTTCTCAGCGGTTGATTGACCCCGGCAAGGCGGAAGAAGGGCGGCACGGTGGAATTAAATGAGAAACCAGGGTGAGGGGGCTGCTTCTTTGAGTGCCGCTATGGCGGCGCAGATTGGCGGATCCGAGGAATGAATCTCTACTTCGACGACATGGGGGCTGTGTCGAATCGCTTGAACCGATGAGTGTTTCCACGCTTTGAATAAGGAATAACGGTGGCGGTAAAATGCCAGCAAGTGCTGCCGCCCCCAGCCGGAGTGATGTTGCATCCTTGGCGGCAAAATCTGAAAAATAGTGCACGTTCGAGACGAAAGGAGCAGGGGGGAGTGAACATTCAGAAAGGGCTTTACCTAAAGGGTATTCTAATAGCTCTCCTCCGTGATCATTTCTAGAAAGTCTGGAAGCCATCCAGGAATATTTCATGAACAACTGTGTTTTAAGGCTTGCGGTCTCCGTGAAACAAGTTAGTGCGATTTCTGCCGGCAACACTGAATTTGTGACGTCACAAATAATATTGAAGCGTTATTGCCGGCTCTATGCACAGAAAAAAAAAATGTCAGGCTTGTGATAGAACGTCGTAGCCAGTTTATGAACTGAGTCATCACGTGCAGTCGCTGTTTATGCCATTAAGCATGCGTGTGAGTGATTTTTTTTTCTTTCATGACACTATCACACTATGGCTGCATCGATCATAACACTGTCTGTCGCCAAGAAACAAGTTTTAGCGTCGCTTTGTTGTTTTGACAAGCGAAAGTACTTCCCTCGATATTTTCAAATAGTTACTTGTTCCTGGGGCAGGGCACTCTTGACATAAGGTCGCCAAAAATGTTGGAAAAACCGTCGGCGTTGCCCTATATTTAGAGATCGTTCTTTTGTAGGCATTTATTGGATTGTGCGCCGACCAAAAACGTCTTGAAAAGCGTCTCCAACGTTATGAGCCATCTTTCCTGGACAAAAAATTACAACAGAGCGTAGGCGGAATGAAAATTCATAATCGCCTGAAGGCTACGGAAAGGCTCCCGTACAAAAGCATACAATCTAAAGCGTACTCATGCTTAGTTTTCAGAAGCAATGACGCTGCCGGGCAAGTGTAACCCCCCCCCCCCCCCCCCCCACACACACACACACAAGAAAAACTAAGAGAAAACCGGTGTTAGCTTCCTGTATGTTATCAGGGGAAAAACATGCCACTCATGTCCGTTCGTGATGGGGCCTACGGTGCCCCACCTACGACACGAAAATGCTAAATGTTAATTTCTTTTTCTTTATAGGTGTCCTTTGCAGCGCTCCCGAAAACTAGAAAAAAACATGGTCGGAGAAAGAGTAATGCACGGATAAGGAAAGAAATAAAGTGATTTGCCTCGCATTTATAGTGGGCGTATCTCGCGAGCACGCAGCAAGAACAACAAAATTCGCAGCCTCCGCCAGTAAACAGCCTCCACGATCGCGCTCATGCGGTCGCGACACACCGGACGACACGACAACGACGTTCACAATGGAGGATGTGCGGCCCCTCTTTACACGCCGAGGGCTCGCGCACGCAGAGTCTTCGCGAAGGTGCGTTACTGTGTGTAAGAAAGAGGAGGCCGCCTACAACAAAAGCTGATAGGCGTGGAGGTTCGGGAGCAGCGAGCAAGCTGACTGGGTGTGGCTCTTTTTCCCCCGAGATCGAACGGCCGTTTTCCTTCCACGCAGGATGGTGGTGGTGGTGGTGGTGGTGTACTCTGCACCAGCGTGAACCAAATAGAAACCACCGCGCGAAGCGTTTCGCGCTTCTTCTGCGCTTCTCCCTTTCTTTGGAGGCCGCGGAAGGAAGGGGAAGTTTGGAAGGGCGTCCCCGCTTTTCGATCAGTTCCTGGCACAGCAAGAACGGCCGCCTCGTTCTGGTGCCGTGAGCAGCGCCTGAACAGTTCGCTTCTCTTTCGTGCTCCCTACTTCTCCTACGACGAATACTACTACCACGGCTCCTTCTGCTGATAAATTAGACATTGTTCCCTCCGCGCTCATCGACAGCAGAGCGAACGAAGACGCCAAGAACACAGAAGGAAGCTCGAGGAGGGTTTCGCCAAAGAAGGTGGGTAGGCAACAGCCCGGGGCACTGCCTAGTGTGACGGGAACGTGACACGGGGAAGGCTCTGACTAAGACAGCGAAGCATAAAGAACCCCCCCCCCCCCTCTCCCCCATCTTCCAACTCCTTTGCTGCTCCCAGTCAGTCCCTCTCCAGTCGCTCAATCTGCACCCATTCCTTTCTATGCCCTTCGTGGTGCAATCGCTTTGTTTCTTCGTCTGCTTTGAGCGCGCCGAATCTGACAGACAAGCGGCGAGAGCGATTCGTCACTTCGATAGCAGACGCACCCGCTTGAATGGTACGCTGTAACGCAGCGTACACATTGGGAGAAAGACGATGCTGGCCTTTTGGGTGAAGTCGTTGCCCGCGAAGAATGGGCTCCAGAGGAACAGGTATGGGGCGAGTGAAAGGTGGACGGGCGTTCTGTCGGTTGTGTCTGCATAGCATACGCGAGAAGAGATAAGCAAGTTTCATCTTTTCGAAATCAGTAAAGTGTTCTGTCTCTACTTACCCCCGCACAAAATCACGTGAAACGCATACTTAGACAGACATCAAGTCATATACACTTAAATATTATGCCTTTTTTTATCGAAGCATCCAGCCTGGCGCTTTTCTTTGGCCTTCACGCAATAGTGGATCCTATATCCGTTTAATATATCGTTAAGCAGATAAGCTACAACTTTACCCACATACCGGTCGCTCTGCCACCACCTGACATGTAAAGTTCCACTTTAACCAAGCCGCATCAAAATGCCTACGTGGTCTAGGAGTTTATCATGAGAGGTTCGCACGGGTCAAGTGGATGCAGCTAGCACAGAACCGGGTTAATGTAAGAAATATGGGAGAGGACTTCGCCCTGCAGTTGGTATAGTCAGGCTGCTGCTGCTGATGATGATGATGCTACGAGTATAGAGTGCCTGTCTCGGCATCCATGAGCACTGGAAGATTGAGTCTTATTCCTCCTTCCCATCTCAAATGAGTAACTCGAGTTGGCAGCTCCTCACAACTTTGATATGTGCGATTACGACTGCCAGCCATTACCTGCCAGTGCCAAGCCCGTAATGTTTTGCACACAATACCGACGCCGACGCAAACATCCGGTGTAACGCACGTGCCATTTAACACTATCAAGTTAGAGTGAAAAAAAATAACAGCGTTTGTTCATGAAGTAAGCCTGGAGCCTTTATCTAACAGACGTTACTCCGGAGCGGCGTAGGAACGAAGTTATTTGCAGAAAGCCCACGAAATCAAGTTCACGTGCCGAGAAACGTTTGAAGTAACAAATTAATTTCATATGCGTGAACTACAAATTTTTAAGCAGCGACTGTTTAAGCTGCTCCTGCACTAATAGTGGCCTGGACAGTCTAGTTCTCTGAAGATCTCAAAATCTAACAGTCCCACCACAACGTCCACCTGGAAAGAAGCAGATCAGGATACCTTCATGTTGGTAGAATGCTGGATGTTTTGCAGAGTTCACTGCGGAAATAGGAGGATTCAAAGTTATTTGACCCTTTTTTGCGAACTTTATTGCCTCAGGGCATAAAAGGAATGTTATGATGGATGAAGAGTGTGGTCAAATAAATGGAAAAAGGTTGGCTGATGCAATGGATCGAGGAGTGAACGACGATGCGGTCCCAACGTCCAAACGGCATATGACTGCGGATTATGGGCAGAAAGGCTAGATGCCATCAGGTGCCGGATCCGCGTCGGCTTCAACGTGACTTGATCGGAGTCTTAAAAGCGAAATACTGCGTTACAGAGCTCTTTATTGCAAAATGTAACAAAACAGTGCCAATGGTTTCTGCTCCTCTGAGCAGCGTATTCTCTCTGCCAAAAAGACACGAATGTTGACCTCAAGATGCTTTCCCCTTTTCTTACACTTGGATAATTTACTCTCGCTGCTGGCAGTCACAAATGTCCCCTTCACCAATACTATAGACAAATGCAGAATTTCAGTCACAGCAGCACACACTCCATACACGCACAAAAAAAAAAAAACATTGACGCACAAAACTGAAATAGAGAAATGTGAGAAAGACAATGTTCACTGTTAACAAGTGGAATTAGAAATAAGAAAAAGAAATTTTTTCTTGCAAACGAAGCGACTTGCACTTTCTTGCTCTCCGCTTCAATCTTCTTTTACGTGCATCTGAGGCACCGTTCCGAAGCAATAATCGATGATCACTCTTCAGCCTCGCTTGGGTCCCTCGGCAGTTCAATAACCAGCAGCTCGTCAGGCATTTCAATCTTGCCCATGGCGTTGTCCATGGTAGCCGCATTCTTGATGCCCTGCTCCAGCAGTAGTTCCGACTGGGCTTCTGGCTTCTCCTGCAGTTGTGGCTGAGGATACTCTGGAGGCTGATCAAGAGGAAGCTCAATAAGCTGGTTAAACATCACACCAGGAAACTGGTACAAGGCCAGGTCATGAGTCTGGTCCAGAGTCTTGTCTGGAGTCTGGAATTCCTGCGGAGACAGTGGTGGTGGTGGTGATGGCGGTCGGGGTGGTGGTGACGGCGACTGTGTTGGGGTTGGTTCTTCTTCTTCTTCTTCTTCTTCATCGATGATAGGCTCGTACTTGTACGCACTGTGCACGCTCTCCACAGAGTCCCCACTGCTGTTCATCAAAGTGCGATGACCTTTTTCAGCGGCATTCATGGACGGTGTTCTTGAGCGACGTCGAGACCTCGGTCGGTAGGAGCCGGACCGTCGCCACGACCCAGAGCTCGTCCTGTCCCGCGAGCCGTTCTCACCTCCCGATCTCCCTTCCCCTCCTCCGCTGCTGTTGCTGTCCACGTCCACAATCGTCACATTGTTCCGTGAGCGCCCGCGTCGCCTGCGAAAGAAGCGGCCGCCAAACCGTCGCGGTGTTCTCCTCTGCACCCGAGTATCGTCATAGCCGTGTTCGTCTTCCTCGTACTCCTGCATCGGGTCCTCGGGAAGTGTCTGCGGAGGTCCCCGAGGCACACCCCTGAAGCGCCTGTTGTTGCAACGCCACGGATATGGCACGCCGGGTCCGGCTGCCATCCATCTCTGCGTAGGCGGCGGTGGCTGCTGGCAGGCCCCGTCAGAATCAGCTTCACGCATGTCGTCGCGGACAGCGCGCGAGTTGGGACCACGCCTGCGCTGGGCGCGCCGTGGGTACCAGCGGGGACGGAAGCGGCGCTTGTCGGCAGCGTACGGGCTCCCCTGGACGGGTTCCCCGTCGGGTCCGGTGACGTTGGCCGCTTCGCGACCTTTCTCCCCAACGACGACGTCGAACTCGACCGTCTCTCCCTCACCGACGCTGCGCAGCAGCTTCTGCGGATTGTTGCGAGTGATGGAACTTTGGTGAACGAAGATGTCCTCGTGGGTATCGTTGCGGTTGATGAACCCGTAGCCATTCTTGACGTTGAACCACTTAACAGTACCGAGAACCCGCTCGGCGATCACGGCCTTCTTCCTGGCGCCGCTAACGTTGTCGCCCATAGCGAAAGGTCTGCGCTGATGCTTGGCTGAGGTGTACGCTGGACCGGCGGATCTCCTCTCGCTCCTGGCAAGCCCTTCGTCCGACATGCCCGACTAGAATGCTGGGACGCGCTTCATGCGCCCGCGAGGCAGCGACACTTCCTCTTTCTCTCCGGTGACAATAGCGCAAATGCCACTTTTTTAGATAAAGCATCGATGAGACCGAAGACTTTCTCGAATATAAAACTTGGTTTTGAAACTGTAATTGCATTTAAGTCTAGATGGCACTCTCTGCCATCACATCCATGTCTACTGCTTGTCTGCTCAATACTTAGTGACTTGTATTATAATGACTATACCAGTAGAAACATTCAACGGGCCCAGAGGACGAGAAAGAAGAGGACAATTTCTGTTTAGTCTTCATCGAGAAAACGATTACTTCCACATATAGGGGCAAGAATGACCACTGCGAAACTAGCAAACGATTTCCGCTGCAATACAGTTCACCTTAGGCTGACTAAAAGTACCTGAAACCTTCAAATATTTACTTTCAGTGTAATGTATAGCGGCATGACGCAGCGGGTATGTGTCGGTCCTCTGGGAAAAGCACTCTGTGCCGCGCCTCCCTGAGTGCTAGCAAGCGTTCAAATGATCAATATCCATGAGAATTTCTGCTCACCTTCTTTTTGTAATGTTAATAAGCTTGCTGATCCCCCAAATCCTAGGCGACGGACCCTTGAATATGAGTTCATCATATAGGTGCTAACCAAAGAGGAGAGGAGCGTCGGTACGGCGAAGAGCAATCAATCTCGACCGTCTTGGTCGGATGGTTGACCTTTTGTGGTTCTCTGTTTGGTTTCCACAGGTTCCTCGCGACGGAAGGCTTATTTTCCAAGCAGGAAAGAGCGGTGACGGCAGGAAAGGGGTGAGAGAGCCCACAGACAGGAAGGCATTGACGCGACAGGCAACGGGAGTGGTGCGGGTTGAGAATGCAGAGAGCTAACGAGATTCCTTCCGTACAGCAGACGCTCTTTGCAGGCTCTTTCATTTTAACGACGTACAATGCTCTCGCTTCGCTGGCCCTTGCACACCAACACACGCGATGTTCGTGCTACTTCCCGACGGACGGCCCCGTTTCGACACACATCTCGGGCTTACCCACTCCGCGCTGAAAGCCGAGTAAGGTCAAGATAGGGGCTGATTGCAGCCGGCTCTCTCCTAGGAAATAGAACGCAGAAGCAGCGCTTCGAGCTTAACCCGTGCAGCAGGCGATTGATAACCGGTGCCTTCTCTCCAATCTCCATCTCCCCAACTCCAGGCCCTCCTTTCCTTCCTTCCGCCCATCCTCGGCTCCGCGGCGGATCTGATCCGCAAACTCGGTTGGGCGCCGCTTGTCTGACCATCAAGTACGGAACGCCCTTGCGTCCGCTGACGGCATTCACTACGCCCTGTTGCCCGGAGAACGAAGCACAGTATCGATCGTGTTCTATCGTTAGCTCGGCTTAACGGCCACGTTGAACTGATCCCGGCTGACTTGATTGGCGCGAATTTGTGGCCTCTCGAGCCCTTCTGGATGCAAATAAGAAAGGCGACCATGCTTAAAGCATTATTTCTCTGCTCGGAGAAGGAAACGAATGGTCTACGATTTGGTGCCTCTGCTTTTAGTCACTAGAGACTATGTAAATATTCCAGGCGCGCTGAGATTATGCTCTGGCCCCGGCCACTGCCACAATATTTGAGAGCTGTGATGGGGAGAAAAAGCGTTTAACATCCTGGACAAAAGGAAAAATAGTGTTATAAGTTTATTTATAAATCGATGATGAAAGAATTTTTCCTGCTCTACCTAAACCTTTCCCAAATATTAATTACTATAACCTTAAATCTCAAGCAATGAGCGACAAATGCATCGCACTCAGAAGGGAGGTTCAGAAAGAATGAGATATGCTAAAACAAGTCGAGCTTGAGGAATACCTAAATAACATTCTCTCCCGAAATTATAACCCTAAATGACAATAATAAATGTAACGCTCAAAACCAATCATATTGATATTTAAAATACAGATGCTTTAGCAGCGTTTTGGTAGCAACCTCCGAAGAAAAGGAGTGTGTACCCTGATATCGGACGTACCCATAGTTATTACGAATGAAGCAATTTACACCACCCCAGTGTGACTAGAACGACAAATAAAAATATGCATAGACTTTTCACTTTATTAACTCATAATTAAATTTTACAAAGTAATATGTCACAACGCGCGCTGTTTGCTCAATAAATAAATATCGCATTTTTAATCAAGAAGTTTGCGTGTTTTCCTAACACGAGGCTCAAAAATTTAATAATAGCGTTATAATGCCTAATCTTGTTTCAGCAAACCAAGTAATACACTTGCGGAAGTTGATGAATGATGACAACTTAAAAGATGGCAGGCGGTGTCCTACAAAACGTAGCAATAACAGAGGCCTCCTTCAAACAAGGGCCTCTCTCAAATATGCAGGGGATATGTTTACACGCCATTCGTGTGTGTGTTCGGAGGAGGGAGGGGGGGGGGGGGGGGGGTTCTGCTTTTCTATCTATCTATCCACTTTTCTGCCGGCGTCAGCGCGGCTTGTATACTCAGTGTAGAGCCTGGGCTTGCGTATTTTATTAACACTTCTGAGTTTGTTCGCTTTTCTTTTGTCACCCTCTACGCTTTTCCTGAAACGTAGCAAAATTTCTAAATACTGCTCGTCGTACGGATGAAAATGATGACGAGTGCTACAATGAAGAGAAGAGAATGAAACGCAGAGCCTAGTGGTTATCACAATTAGTATAGCTACCGTAAACAGAGGAGCAATAATGTGTAAAACAGTGAACGATCTTTGTGGGCGATGGAATTCGGCTCCCAGTACACTTCCGGAGCGTGTCCCCTCTTATCACAATTATATGTCAATAAATCAGTTTAGCCTCTGAAGCTACGGGTTGCACTGTTCCTACGTCGAAGATATGCACACAAATGGGCGCGAATCAAAAATACGCCCTTGGGGAAAAAAAGGAGTTCAATTGATAACGAGATATGCCTCCACAGAGAAGCCGTGCGTTTCTCCAACTTGTCCACCGCAGTTCGGGCCGCCGAAGCAGCATCGGCCAAATGGCGGAGAATTCCGGCCACGTTCGCGTTTGAAAAAACATCGTCTCGTACTGAAGAGCGGCCGCCGCATGCCTTCGCTCAGTGCCTTCCCGTGTCCCTGTCGTTTAATGGCGCAACCCAACAGCGAAGCTGGGGAGCACAGTCGCGCGTAGAGCGCTGAAACGAGTGCAACAGATACAAAGCACGTTCACTCTCCCGCACGAACTCGTATAAATGCGATAAAAAAGAGCGCAGGGAGGAGACGAGACGACGTCGCCGAACGACAGAGAGCGACCGAGCCAGCATTTGTTCCTGCTCGTGGCGCCGTCTCCCCCAGCTCATGGCGTCCCCCGTGCATCTCCCTATCCTCTCTCTTTCAAGCAGACGCCGGAGGCGGTGGCGCCGTATTTTCCCATTGTCTGGTGATCAGGGAGACGGCGTGATGGTTGTTGGGAAGCCTTCGAGCTCCTTCTTCATCCGCGCCTGCCCGTATACCATACTGGTCCTCCCTTTTGTTTTGATTCTAAGTTCCCTCATTCTCCCCTTAAAGGCGCCGTCCCCCCAGAGAATAGCGCCACCCGCAAGACGGGATGGGAAGCGCTGGCTGCAAGAAGTGTCGTGGGCTGTCTTGAACCCGAGCTCGACTGAGAGGGAGAGAGAGATGATGCCCCGTCTCTGGGTTGTGAAACAGAAGAGAGAGACGTATCCTGTTTCACAGCAGTTCTATGCACTACGCTAAAAGGTGGCCGCGCACAAAGTTCAGCAGTGGAAATTAAACCGAAAGCATTTGCCCTCCCACGTGTCGCTCTGGCTGCTGGTTCCCGCAGCCGGTATGCGGCTATTGCGAATCATTTCCTACTTCCTGGAGATGCAGGAATAGCGGCTACCTAGAGCGTGGTTCGATACGCTACTGCTCATACGAACTTTCGCCACTTATGTAACTTGGCCTTTACAGAACCCACATAAAATGGTGCAGTATACGCAAGCGGAGCTGATGTCTGTCAGCGGCAGGAACGGGAATCGTAATTTAGGGTGAAAATTGTCGAGTTATTCAGGGGCTGTCCAAATACCAGTCAGAATGTGCCGCCTTCCTGTGGATGTCCAAACGACAGAAGCTGATAACTGGTAGCCTGGAACCTGCTAGGGAAGGAAGGGAGATCCAGAGTGTTTTTCTCACTGTTAGACAGATTCCCCAGTGTTGCACAAAATTTGTTGAGTGGAGAAGTGCATTCGTGTTTTTGTTCCTCCGACGTTTCCTAGTTTCCCCAAACTCTGTTTCCCCACGGGAATAGAAAGGACGCAAGACACGCGCCCCTCAATGCTGGATGGACGTGGGACGCTCCCTACTGCTCCTGTGTGTCTTTGAGCGCGTGCAACGCCAGCCAAGCCTCCACGAACGCGCGCCTCGCCTTGATCTGATGTCGCTGCTCTCCCGGCGTGAGATGTGATGCTGAGGAAAGGGGAAAACTCAAGGGGAGAGAAGCGGGAAAAGGCGGCGCGGCGGGGTTCGATGTCTCTGCCAAACGAACTCGAAACCTCCATCGCGCCCGCGCATTTCCTAGCCCGCGGCAACGCGTGGGAGATCGGCCAGAATTGCCAGCGTACACAGAGAGAGTTGGTGGGACGTTTCCCGCTCACCTTCCCCATGTTGCGCCGCCACCGCTGGACAAACAATGCTAGCTAGGGGCGCGCGCTGCATGCCGATAGCGCGTTTTTGTGTGGTTCGGATGATGTCGAATTTACTCCCTGTGCCCTAGGGTGAACTCGGAGACGCCATGAACTTCGATCGGTTATCTGAAGGGCTCATATTGAACTGTTGAGAAGCCGAATTATAACGCGTGGCCGTTGACTTTCCCAAGGCTCGACAAGTTTTTAAAAAAAGGTAGAAAGGGGCACTTATGAATTTAAAAATCGAAATTGTAGCGAACAGTGCATTACGGAAGAGCTGCTTTTTAATTAGCGACAAACCCTACGTGCCTATTGTTACACTCGAGGCTTTAACGTGCTCTGAAGGAAAAAGTAACCTACCTTGCATCGATACACTTCCGCACTCTAGCGACACAGTGAAGGAAACTGAGTCGCTTTGGGACGTTAAACCCCACAAACCAAACCAAACCAGTTCCTGCAAGCCATTATACTTCATAACAAAGCTCAGGTGGTGACATCTGCGACCGATCTAGAAAGTGAACAGCCTGCGTCGACACAATTATCTACGCTGATCTAATTACCTACGCAACCCAACCACTGTTTTCAAAAGCCGGAAATCAGTCCTTCTCGGTGTAAACGGCACAATTTTAAATCAAGTGGAGCGAAAATATCTAAACTTAATTTCATTCATTAGGTGTTCTTTTTTTTTTTTTTTTTCAGTCTGACAATGTTACCATACGAAGAAAGAGCCGGGGAAACTGTTTTTACTGCGGATAATAGCCGTATATAATCTTACTGTCTTCCTAAAAAAGAACAGCGCTTAAAATTGCGATTTACTGCCGCATGTACTTATGTTTTCTAGTTATTTATGTAACAATCTAACAAATTAAAGCCACGAACAGAAAAGAAAACGACCAGTGCAATTTATTTTTTCTTACGACTAACACTCGTCGCCAGCTAAATTGCGTTCATAATGACTCTTATTCATATATATAACACCAAGCCCCCCCCCCCCCTCCCCTCCCCCCCTTTCTAGAAAAAAATAAAAGCCAAGTTCGCACTAGTTTTGCACATTCAAGGGAGAAAACATAAATTTGACAGCATGCGAGGCAGGCACTTCATCTAAAAAGTACAAAAAACGTCAGCCTTGCGCGCCGCCGAGGAAACAACTGCGCGGAAATCATTACGAAGTGAAGAGAATTTGTTGTTGATACAAATAGCGCTTTGGGTCCATATGATGCCGTTTCTCATCCCTTAGGAGAGGAACTGCGCACCACTAGTATTTAAATATGCAAACAGCTTTCTGACATCCTAATTGTTCCTAACAAGAGTACACCGAGGTAACGAAACGATAATTAGAGCTTCGAAATGAAATCTTTGCCCAAATATGTCGTTTACGGGGAGGACGAGAGTCTTTCT
>NC_139347.1:33816448-33978948 GCF_055883805.1 Amblyomma maculatum | reverse complement strand
TTTGACCTACATATGAATGGTATGTACCATCTTTTCGGTCAAATTACGGCCGTCAAATGCTCCGGTTTATAATCCCAAGCTATCTTAACTCCCGTAATGAGATTTGAAGAAGTATTTGCTGTATTTTTTTTTTACTTGCTTTACACTGTCTTCAAATTGTTCTGTATTAATTGCGTCTCTAGAATTCAGTGTTTTCACAGTTATCACTTACGTATTTTCTTGCAAAGTTCTTTTTTTCTGGTAATGCTTAGCTGTGTATAATTATTTTGTTATTGTTATGTTTCTCTAATTTCCGCCCGTGCTCTGTTGCCGCTGCTTTTCCTGTATGTAGGGGTGCATGCCTTTGTCAAGCCAGTCTAAGACTTTTTGGATGCACCCCTAACATCCTTGATGACGTTAAAATAAAGGTATTTGTATTTGTATATGAATGGATTCCAAGACGTGAACTCGTGGAATTCTTCATCGTTCGCTTTTTTTTTTTTCCGCTTTGGTCTTTCTTCTTTATTCTGACTTTTCTGAAGGAAATAACAGCGCTGAAGCAAGGAACTCGGCGCTGTTATTCCTCATCAGTATGTACCACTAGCTCAACTTGCCGTTTCACGCCAGCTGTTTAATTTGCCGGAAAGTTGCCTCCGCATTTCTTTCCCGAATAGATGCTCACTCGCCCACAGCACCATTCTACAAATAAAGCTGAGCCCGTGGTTGTTAAACCCCAGCTCTGTGATTTGGATGACATTGAGATATTCTAGCTATATATCGCTTCACGAGAACGTTTATGACAAACAGCGTGAAAAAAAGATATTCCTGTGGGTGTTCTCGTCACTTTGGGAACCTTATATTGCCAAAATAATGTGATAACCTTCTTAAAACACTTCAAAGCTTCCGGCAAGACAGCACCCTCTTCTGTATTTTGCTACGATTTAATAATTAAATATGCGGCCCTGAAGACCTTAGACGAAGTTTAAATTATTTATTGATCTTTCAGTGAGGCTGACATTTTTTTTTTTTTTTGTGCGCGCCTTGCTTAAAATTTACTTCTGTTGTAACAATACAATAGCCTAAAATTATTGCTCCGCATGGAGTAACAAAATATGCAGAAAATATGAGATATATCGTCTAGCTTAGCTGCGGCTCATGCATTGATAAAATATTTGCAATAGCTTTTCGTTTAATATAGATTACAAATACCTGCTTGATGTACGTTACTTTTCAGTCAGTTGTAAAAAAAAAGGGGGGGGGGGTAATGGGGGAGGGAGGGGGGGGGGGAATTTAGGTTCGCCTATAAGCGGATGATAAAACAGCGCCAACAGCTCCCATCCGCAGATCCCCCTGCGGATCCTTATTTTTCGCTAGTGATAATCAGTGATACAACTCGCTAAATTGTTCCTCTGTTGTCTAATACACTCTATTTACCATGCAGTCGTAAGCTAACATTTTATCCGAAAGGCTACCCGACGTATATATAACTCGCTTGAGCAAGTCGCTCGAAAGTGCTTAATATGAGCAGCTTACGCTATGAGCAGTATATCTGACTTGTAATGTAAATTTCCTGGAAGTTTGATACCCTTTACCCTCCCATTTTAATAAGAAGGCCGAGTTGGCAGCTCCTGCCAAATCGATATTATTAGACAACCCGACGATCTATCAGTGCCCGACCATGTCAGCTGCTAATTAAATGCCCCCTGCCAGAACCATTCCCGTAATTTTTCCGCTTACAACACTAACACCGACAACACCGACGTCGAATTTTCTACACAACAGGGCCTTTAACGCAGTTACATTAAAATAAAAACGAACACAACACCTACTGCTCAAGGGCAGAGCCATAATATGCCTGAACACGTAATTAACGTTGTTTTCGTTGTGCGTACTTTACTGAACTGATTATTGTCAGTGTCACGTGTTTATAGCATGTCTTGTCTCCCTGCGATACACGAGCCTAAGCTGACCAGGAGGAAAAAGAAGTCTTGTTGGAGTGCAGAGATATATTGGCTGGGTTTGCTCAGGTTCGAGAAGTAAGCAGGTGCATGATGGGTGCGCAACACTTCGGAGGACACGTCGGATAAATAATGAACCCTGGCACGTTCCTACGTACATGCGCATGCGATGTTCCTCGCCCACTCAATCAATTTCGCGCGCGGCAAGTGATCTAACACTCGGCCATAATCAGGCAGACATCTCCTCTTGCAATTAATATATATATATATATATATATATATATATATATATATATATATATATATATATATATATATATGTGAAGGAAAGAAGACAACTATACCCTCAACCATAGCGGCGGACGTGGAGGTCGTGGGTTCGGTTCCCACCATCGGCACGTTGTTTTTTCTTCTACTTTGTGTTTAATTATCTTTCCCCTAAACAGATTACATTACTAATTTCTGTGATTATCCAAGTAAACATTAAAAAAAAAAAAACATACAGTACCATCCCCAACGCTTTCTTTGGCCTCGCCGACTGTTGTCTTCTTTCCTTCATGTATTATAACGAGCACCCTCTTTTCCCCTTAATTGATGATATATATATATATATGTATATATATATATATATATATATATATATATATATATATATATATATATATATATATATAATAATAATAAAGGGAGGTCTCTCCATGAGCTTGGCTGCAGAGGTGAGGTCTGCCGCTGCAGTATACAGCTAAAGCTCGAGTTTAGCTTAGAATAAACCTACCCACAAAGAAAAGTGACTCAGACGCATATTAAAGTTTCCGCCCTACTTTTATCTCGAGTTGTTGAAGGTGTACTTTGATTCGGCGACAGATTGGAGTTTGCTGTCGCAAAACGCCAGCAGCATATTGTAAAATATATTGTGTATTACATTTTCAGTAGCCACGTCCGTTGTTTCCGCAAAAATACGACCCGTCATCACACCAACGATGCTTCACACGACGCAATAATTCTTTCCGACCACAATTTTTAGTTATTAACAAATGACCGCAGCTCTGCGTCCAAGTGTGTGATACTTTCACTCTTTCCCTCTGAAACGAGTGGTAAAAAAGGCGACAGGCTCCGCATGCGGAAGTACACCTCTGGCGATGTTGGATTTATTAATACTCATTATCCAGACGCCAAATGACGTAAAACTGCTCTGGAGTGTAGGCCAAAAATAGGACGTATGACGTTATCTTGTAAGACGGACTATTTTGTCCTTAAGGGGAACTAATAAAACAAGGTGACTGCAGTACCCATGGGACGGAATAAGAGTCCACTAGAAACTGAAGTGCAGTCTGAAGGTTCCTTCTAGTCCCCATCCTCTTTCCATTTATAAAAGTTTAAAGAGCAACTTGTAAACAGTTTTTTTTAGTAACGTGCAGTTTGTTGTCAAAGCGTCATGCACTGTTCCAATGTCCTCAAAGCGGTGAATTTGAACTGCAGCTGTTATTTCTTTAAATGTCCTAACCACTCGCCCGGTGGTCAATTTTCTTCTACTTCTGCGTCATTGTGAAAGCTTTCGCTTCCTGATAACCCCCCTTTCTTTGTTAAGAATTCACTTCGAAACAGGTTAGGTTAGGCTTGGTTAAGCTATGAAGGGCGGAAAAGTTGGGTAGCAATCCCATGTTTGCTGGAGATCTAAAACAGCACCCTCAGGGGATGGTTGAAAGATGTTAAAACGGAAGGTAAAACGAAACAGCTCTTGGAAACAGCCGTGCGAACTTGCTCTGGTCGTGTTATTGAGGGAAGATGAGGATTTATAATCGACAAAAGTCGAATACAAGACCTATCAAGAGAGGTTCAAACTAGTACAAGAAGTAGTGATAGGGAAGCAAATGCGTTGTTACAACTATAAGCACCCATAGAAGAAGCTTCGTTACTCTCAACGATCATACGAATTTTTGGAATGAAAGACTTCAACACAATTACCGTTTGAGTGAACAAGGTGCTCCTATTGCACCTACGAAGCATCTATTCTTTTCCTCTGTTATTGGACCAACATTTGAGGGCGATATCGCACCCGTGTGTCTTATACTTCTGTTGCCAGCCGGCTCAGAAATTGAAAAAGTAAGAACAGTATCACAGGTTTATGAGAGTGGCTCGCAAATATGGGCTTCCACAGGTTCAGACACCCACCATATAGGATCATGTTTTTTCGCCCGCCACGCGGCCGAATATTTTGGTCGATATTGCATACTTCAAGCTTAAATACACTTTTGTTTATGAAGCTACATTGAGCGGCCTAAATATGCCTAAACAGCAAGCAATTTCTGCGGAGCTTGCATGCGCTTGGTTTTACCTAAAAACGCCAATATTTTTAGAATAAGTTTCCAAAATTTAGTCTGAGTTTTGGGGAAGGTTACAAACATTTAAAATAACTGTGACACAGATGTGACCTCTTTTCAACACTGATAGCTGTCGCGCACGTCTAGAGGCGCTCACTTTGTATGAGTAGTACAAAAAAAAAAAAAAAAAAAAGGAAAGGTTTAAAACTTAGGCATCAAATTTCTAATTTGCAGTTCGCGTTCTTACGAGTACAAGGACGCTGAAAGTACCAACGTCATGCAATACCCATGTCATCAACGGGGCCAAATTAAAATGAAATATGATGTTTCTTTTTTTTTTCTTAATCACTGCTTTGACTGTTGTCATTAAAAGCTCGACTCAAACAGCTCCCCCTGCGTCCTCCTGTAATAAACGTTTTTGAAAGTGCGACATCTCACATACGGCATCTACAAAATAAAAACAGCTACCGAAATGATGTCTTCTGAGGAAGCCAGAAATAGCATTGTGCCAAACACGAGCAAAATCCTGCATTAAGGAGTTCAGTCATGATGTTCAGTTGATTGCAAGATGAAGGCCAGGTCCTTTACATCAAGAACTGTTGCATAAAGCGCTTCTCGAGAAATTTGAGTCTTTTGCACGGCATCCGGCTTAGAAGCTGTAACGTACAGTCTTTGTCAAATGTTTAGAACCCAGGGGGTTTGCTTCTGAGCCACACCGTGCGGTTTGTAATGCATTATCAGAGTTCCAACTTTACTGAAAGTAACGCGAATGTTTGCCCTACCTTCTCCAATGTGATGGACTTCGATGAATGCTAAGTAGGTGCCTCTAGACGAATTAGAAATAGACCCCTTGGGCTCTAAACTTCTAAAGGATGTACATGAAGGCTTAGACCATTTCATTATACCACATTCCTCGCCAAAGCAGGTAATCAGTATTTATAATAACAATAAGTAAGATCCCATCGTGTATCTGAAACTATATGTAGCTCCTTGTGCATCGTTAGACGTTAAGAGGTTGTTCTGTGTTCCTGCCCTTTTTCTTTTTTTTAACTCGATGTCGGTATTAGCCATTTTCTTTTCCAGCCTGACAAAAGCTACAATCTGAGTTTGATACAAAGATATATTATACGAGACCATTCTTTTTTTTATATAATATCTTCAGTTTATATAAGCATTCCAGAGCGCAGGTCTTATGCGTCCGTTCATCCGATGATCCGCGTCGCCATTGGCGCCGTTTCTGGTGCAACCGAGAGAAAGACAGTCACGAGCCACAAGCCAAATTAAATTTCTCAGAAGAAAAGAAAGAAGAGTCACGAGCTCTGGGCCGCTCGCTCGTGGCTCTTCTTTCTTTTCTTTGGAGAAAATCTCTTTGACTCGTGCGAAAAATAAAAAGAGCGCTTTATAACTGCACATATGTGCCGTCTTTGCCAAACGTAACCAGGCTACTTGCTTCGCTACTCAGTCGGGTAACAGAACATTCGCACCATTTCTGAAGTTGTAAATAAGTGCAAAGTAAAGGAGGGCTCCTGACCTCACTTCTTAACAAGTTGTAATCCTCTGGGAATCCATATCAGCTTTATAATACAAGCGAGAAACCAAACATGCAGCCTGGTTACTTTTGGCAAAGGCGGTACATGCGAGCATCTCTCAAATCGTTTATCTGTGTATATTGCTAAAACGGTTAAATAATTCTGCTCATATTCCCTATTAGCAAGCATCGGAATTGTCCTTAAATATTTTTGAGCCATTTGAGCTCTTTATTTCTGATGTCGTGTATTTTTTACTTTAATCTCGCTTGTTTCTCTAGGCCTAAAATAGGAGTTTTGATGTGAACGTTTTCACAAAGTATGCTTGTCTTTTCTCGTATGTACTTCTTTGTCTTTAGAAAGACAGCTTATGCAATAATTGTCGCGCTTATTCATTCTTTCCCGCAAAAATATCGACAAGGTAAAAGAAAGACGAATCGCTTAGTTCATCTATCTTGCGGCAGGGCTTTGTTGGTTTTTTTTTTTTTTTTCTCTGACCACTTGTTCGAATTCGCTTATGAGATTAGAAGCCCGGGAACAATGATGTTTTATTATTATTTTCTTTACTCAGGGTCTGCCAGAGGAATTAATCTGCATAATGTGAGGAGACTACGAGCTTCTACTTCCTTTCTTTCTGGCAAAACGTTTTTTTTTTTTTTTTTTTTTTTTTGTGACTAATGGAGAAGTTTATACAACTCACGGACTAAGGCTGTTAGAGCAAAGCGTCCAATTTAGACTTCTAGTCTCTTCTGCAGCTTCCCATGAGACCGTCCAAAGCTTCTGCATTGAAGCTAATCTTAAAGCTAAAAACGTAACAATATATTACGTCTTGGATTTGCTAACTGGGTGCGTTTTAACGTTTCAACGGGCATATTTTTTATTTACTATTTGACAGTCGAAAAGCTTTTATACTCGTCTCCTGTGATCATCTTTTTTCCTACGCATATAAAACGAAAGCAATGGACTTTTTTTTTTTTTAACCTCTTTATGTAAAGGGCTATTCTATTCAGGTTGCACTTAGTACACTCTTCCGGCTTTTCGGCTTTATTGCGCTTACTTTCACAACGAAGCAACACAGAGAAAACATTTATTGCCAGATTCTGTTTCGTGTAGTCTTTCCAAGCCGATGAGTCAAAGCCCGTATCAACGAATATTTTGAAGATATTGGAAACGATCAGTGGCCACACTGTTGGACGGAATGAATCAAGGTGTGACCAAGCTCTACAAAAAATAGAGAGCGTAGGTGGGCAGTGATCGGCGCTTAATGTAATGTGGTGACTGTGTAGCACATGCGTAGGTAAATATATGTGTGTGTTGTCTGGGTAGGCGCCACATACCTAACAGCAGGGGTGACCAGAGCTCTCGAATATGAGGGGGTTGTAGAGGCAACTTGGTAGAAGGTTTGCTTCCGCTTGCCCGATGAAAGTATATTTGATTTGAGCAAGTATACTGTTTTATCAGCAAAGTCTTATCAGGCTGCGAATTTACTGCAGTGACTTTGCCTTTCGTACTCCGTTTCGGTAACGCAACATTTACAGTTACACCACCACTTGTGAACGAGGACAGAGTTTTGACAAAAGACTGACATCTAGAAATTAGTTTAGTTAAATGGCATCACAGAAACACACAATAACAAAAAATCGAATTGAAACACTCGCATATAATTCTGATTATTTTTTTTTCGGCCACACGTCATTCGCTGACAGACATATGGGACGACGTAAATTTATTTCTTCCGCTGAGCGCGCCTGCTACTTTAGTTGAGACAAATACAGTTTTCATAAACAAAATGATAGGAGCAAATAAAAATAACAAAATGTGTTCCTTTTCCCCAGAGAATTCTAAAATATCCTTCAAGTGTAAGTTTTTGTTCTACAGAAGTCCGTGATGCATTAATTGATTCTTGCGATCCAAAAGAAAATGAAGATAAATACACCGCAAAATTTGAGCATCTGCAAAGGTAAAGACTGATTTTTAATGTGTATGGAAGGCAGGCAGTGTCATAATGATCTCTCGGGGAGACGCAAGCCGGTTCGAGCAATATTATCCCGTGGCATTAGAAAGCTTCTACATTGGCTCAACGTTCATTGACCTCGAAAGGAAAGTAAGGCTAAGTACATTTTTTTTTTTTTGAAATTGCAGCAAGTAAACTCTGTCTATGTATTTAAAAAATTCGAGAGAAAAATAAATAAAGTAGGACAACCAGTGCGATATATTCACTTTGTTCTTAGCTCGAAAGCAAGTTTCCCGACAGGTATCGTTTTAGTTCTTTCTTTATGGAGCAGAAAAGAAAAATAGAAATGAGCAGAATTTACTCTCTGGATGTGCGAGTAACGTGTTACCAGGTTGTTTCTGTGAATATTTTATATTGCAAGGTGCGCTCAGGTGGGGACGGGTGATGCGGCTTCTCCGAGTGAACAAAAAGCTCCAAGCGTCCATCGCAACGTAAAAGGAGAATGGAACGCCGACTGTGGTGGGAGCGGGAACCCAATCTGCATAAAAGAAGAGTCGCTACCGCCTGGCGGCACAGGGCATTTTTGTGGGCACCAGAGACGCGCCGTGTGGCGCTTGCTCTTCTACTCAAACGTAGGTGGCATACGTGAAGAAGCCCATGTTACCAATCACGAAATGTTGAACTGCGCTCAGGGGACTGTGTTCGATAAGTACCAGTAACCGTCGTCAGCTGTAATTCGTATAGTAACAAACTGAGCAGGGGTTCTTTGTGATCCTACGCATTGAGTTTGCGAGACGATGATTTCCCAGGAAGCGTTAGTACTACACCGCGACAACAACGCTGTTTAATTCAGGTCGACTGAAAGCAGGAAGGTATGAAGGCAAGAAATCAAGTTGAAACTAAAAGGAAGAAATAAATAGAGAGAATAAATAATGACAAAGAAAGAAAGAAAGAAAGAAAGAAAGAAAGAAAGAAAGAAAGAAAGAAAGAAAGAAAGAAAGAAAGAAAGAAAGAAAGAAAGAAAGAAAGAAAGAAAGAAAGAAAGAAAGAAAGAAAGAAAGAAAGAAAGAAAGAAAGAAAGAAAGAAAGAAAGAAAGAAAGAAAGAAAATTGTAAAGAAATGAAATGATGTTCGATGCAAATTACCGGGAACGCTTGAAGCCACGCCTTGGGGCAGAACTAGCCTTCCCATGTATACAAGGGCATTTCCGGCATCTGTATAGGATTTTTATTCAATTAGCGCGAAAAAAAATCCAGATATCCGTGATGTCACAGGCGCCGTTGCTGCGTATTATTTTAGTTATTGTGGCTACTATTTCAGTTTTTACTTGCTAATTTTGTCTGCATCTGTATTCATAATGCATCGGTAAAGCAAAATTTTACTCTGAAGGGGTTAAGAACGAAATACATTTACGTGGAACTAGGCGCTTCTACTCATCTCTTTTCTAATTCAAACGCGCGATTCGATCGAAAAAGTGAACTATCAAAGAAGCTCTTCAGTGATTCCAATAGTATGGCTGAAGACATTAAGCGATCGTGACCATTTGTCAGCTTTTTCGTCCGGCAAGACTTCGAAAGCACGAAGAGTAATCAGTTCCCGTTGGCAAAACGATGTCTTCTTAAAAAATTACAATAAACCATATAAGGTCGTTTCGAAATAGATTTCTTAATCCATGGCTCACTCTGTGTATTCAACTAATAACGCGAAATCGCTATTTTCGTTGCATTTTGGATACAAAAGCTTACCGCGTAGGACCATCTATATACATTAGTTCATCGTTGCGCAAGATAAACATCCTGAAGACGACATCTCTACTCCATTTCTTGGCTAACACAATCTATCCGTCTGTTGATTTTCAAAGAACGCAGCGAAACTAACTCCAAAGCATTAAACCCTCTTCAGTTTTTTTATCCGCCAAAAGAATCCGCGCTCACGCATGCACCTGCAGTCGACACTTAGCGGGAGGTACCTCGCGCTACGGCAACACAGCCATTAAGCTTCGAGTATTGCCCTCGCCGCTTGCTGCTGCCGGTCTCAATCGACAGATGAGCCCATCCAGGTATAGTTGCCAGGAAACGCGTGGCCCACCGCACTGACATGTACAAACACACGCACACGGAGGGAAAATGGAAAGCAAAAAAGAAAAGTGGTAAACTAAAACAAAAAACAAAAAAAAACATCGCACACGCTTGCAGCGCCACTACTCGCCGGACGTCGCAAGCGCATGCTGCTGCCAACGTCAGAAGCGTCGACGGTAGCGAAGGCTAAACGCCCAAGCGGCAGGCGACCGGCTCGGAGTAACGATCAGCAACGACACCGACGTGGATGTTAGAGCAAAGAGAAGCCGTCTCATATAGGCACACCGTTGCAAGGCCTTTTCTCGACGTGCGTGCGCGAGGGCGAAATTGCGGCTCGTGAAATTAAATTGGCGTCGTTGGCGTCACAGAGTGCGAGTGTTCAGTTACTCGTTCGTTTCCCTTCTCGCCGGCTCCCCTCACATATCGTTACGCTGGCCTCGCGCTGCGCCATCAAATGACTGCGTGCTCGTGTCGCGAGCCGAAATTCGCAAACGCTTGCTTGCCTTGCAGGCGTCTTGGCGGATTCAAGTAACTGCTCTTTTATCTATATTTGGCCCCTTCCCAACTTCTCTCATGCTATTCTTTCTCTTCTCGTTTTTTATTTCTTTTTTTCTTTTTTTCACTGCTGGTTACGAAGGTCTCCTGCTCTCGCGTCTCGGATGCGGTGAATAAATGAAGCGAAATAAAGTGACATTTTAGTTTTTACACTTGAGACGTTCTCGCTCGCTCACTCGCATATGCGTGGATGGTTTCGCAAGCCGTTAAAATGCACAGGAGCCCCGGGAGTGAGCTCGATGCAAGAATATTTGGAGAGGATGTTACGCTATCATCGAAAGACCGGGTAGTAAGCCTTCTGTTTGCACCGTTCCTCCATGGAGAGATTCATTCAACGGTGCTACTTCATATGCTCGGACTATAAGAAGAAACTAAAGTCGAAAGCAGCTGCTGAGAATGCCCAGCATGAGAATGACAAGTGATGTAAAAATGAGTTTCTAGCGAAAAAGAAATTCCTGCAATAGCAAACGCCGTAAATACTGCATGAAACGTGATCCGAATTTTGAAAACGTTTAAACTTTTATTCATCACTGTTTTACTCCATTTAAAATGTTCCGCCTATTGGTTATTCAGTTGTTGTTCTTCGAATACATTCACCCAATAAAATACGTCATGTAAAATTTGTCATATCCGACTTAGCAGGAAATGTGCGTTAGGTATCAAAATGAGCATTCTCATGACAACAGCGTGCGGAACGCGATCGACAATAGGAACGCTGCGCTTTCCCATAATATTCATCTAAATGACATTTCTTTATTTAGGGGCCGACAGAGAAAAAATAACTCGAGAGATGGCTTTGCCCTATTTATCGTTGTACCCGGCTTTTTGTTCCACTGATGCTTGCCCTAAATAACCACAACTAGCGCGAATTCAAGCCGTTGTGCAACATTATTTTTCATAGTGGCCTGTCTGCTGAGCTTTTTGTTAATTAACCAATTCCACTTCTTAGCCACCGATTCTCGGTGCAGGAGAACACCAAATAGCTGCTATGTAAGAAAATCAGAATGATTATCTGCGAAATTGTATGTCCTAAATTTTACGCCCCCTGACTTCCAGACGTAAAAAAAAAAAAAAAAAAGAAAACACTTTTTATTAATTTCCATACTACTTTCTATCAGACGCCACCCTGAACAGCATTTGTGCTAAGGGAGAACGGAAGTTCCATGCCAAGAAAGGATGTGCATGTCATGGGGAATACCAGGATAAAGCATTGTGTATCTTTTCTTCCGTGCACAGAAGGCACTGTTTACAAAGTAACTACATCAGGCAATAATTACATCGACGAAATGGTGAGAGGCCTGAACGTAAGGCTATGTGAACATAAAATCTCGATAGACAAAGCTCCTTCCACGAACCTGGCACTACACAGAGAATGCAACACCCGGAAGTCCCCTTAGCATCCTCCTTGCAGGCCCTTGTTCAATGAAGCTTCAGTGTTGTAGAATAACAAAAAAAAAAAAAAATAACGACAGATTTAGAAGAAGCCTACCTCATTCAGAGAAATTAAATCAAGCAGTTTATAGTCACCCCTATTTCCGTCTACTCAGTTGTCCGTTGAGGTGTCCTTTTAAAAATTCGCAGCTTAACTCTCCATTTTATTGCACTAGAATTTCTTGTAGGAATTCTCGCTTCTGCTGAGGTCTACATATGCAGTTATTTCAACCATGAGCATAACAGCCCAACTTTTAAAATGCTTTAAAACATATAGGTAGACCATTAAAAACTGCGATCGCATTACCTGATAAAATTAATTAAATAAAGAGTTCAACGTGAATATTACAATTCAAATTGGTTTACAGATATATATACTTAAGCATGTCATGATAATTTAAACAAGACACCACGTCAACTTTAAATTAACATAAAAAACGCTTCTGATGCCGAAATGTACACTATGTGCCGATTAAACATTATCTGGCGTCACGGTAAACAATACGAAAGAATGTAATAGGATAAAACCTTATTCCTGAAAATTGACCTCAGTTCCTCACCGTGCTTTTCTTACGCATGTGCTCGTAAAGATGGCTTTCTTACATTAACACCCATTTTACGGTGAAGCACGCTCTTCAGGCACATACGAAAAAGTGATCGAGACAGACTGATTTCAAGGGAAAAAAAGAAAAGCACGGAAAAAAAAAAAAAAAAAAAAGAAAGTGAAGGAGCGATGAAGACAGACTACTAAAGTGAAAGTAATTAAAATAATTAAGAGCGATTATAATCTGACGACAGTTGCAAAGAGCTAACAGGCAAATTATCGAGCTCTTAGAAAAGATTTGTCAACTTAGCGTTAACAGAAGTGACTGCATCGAATCTCGTGAGCTTCACCCACCTCGTGTTCAATAATGTGACCCCTTTCACCATCTCCTATTGTTTACAGAACCATGCACTTTTCTACAGCGTGCCATTGAAGCTCTTCATTCTTGTCTAGAATGTTGTTTAAAACATTAGCCATTTCCAAATTCTGTGTGCATTTGTGTTGTTCGGTCTTCGTTTTGTAAACGCAGAAAATGCTCCCATTCTTTTTTCTTCTTTTTGCCATCTTTCGTTCATGTTCTATTGTCTTTTAAATCAGGCGTGAGATGACTACACCACTAAAAGCAGTCGACACTTTTTTGTGGTCTTACTGAATAGTCGTGCTCCTTACGTGAGTAATCAACGAGCCTGAAGGATTCTAGAATTATGTATAATGTTCTATAACCTGCCAAAACTGAAGATCTATTGCTGGCTTGTGAACCGTAAATAAATATAAGCAGAAATTTAACCAGGTTGGGGACCGACTAAAGCAAGTTCAGTATCGCAGATCATCTCACTCTTGTACCTCTAAATTAGTATACCAAAGTGTATCAAATTGGATGTGTTCTCATAGCACTTCAGCATTGCGCGAAAATGCATGATATGTAAAGCCAGCAAAACGAAAAAACATTTTTTCAAATTGTTGGCAACACAAGCGTACATTTAATAATATAGCACGTGCGTCGCTGCCTACCATGAAATGTGTCAAGTGATGTTATAAAGTTTTGTCTGGCGGTTTAATACGCCACATGAAAAGCGTGGTTCATTCAAATTAATCGTATCAGGAAGGGCGAGGTACTAGCGATAAATGCCGCTTGATCAATGAATATGCCTCGATTTTCCATACGCCTCTAATTTCGCATCTGCGCACCAGCGACAACTATCGGACGAAACGTGCCATACCGATGTCTCGCACTTTTTTCTCAAGCCGCAAGCGAAATCTGGCTGAAACTTTGAAAGTATTTTCAGCGCGGACGATCACAACCAGAGCTCCGAAGGACGACAACGTCAATGCGCTAGTGTGGAGCCGGCCTGCGTGTCGCTGGCACCGCGTGGAGCCTTCTGGGTACGAGTCATTGGAAACCCATCTGCCCCGTATTAACGTGCGCATCAACTGGCTCACACGAAGATTGGCGTTAATCACTGGGAAGTAATGAATCTTGCACCTCAAGGAGAAATGCAATGAGGCTGGTAGGGCCAACTTACCGGTCTGTCCTTTGCCGAGCGTCTTCTCCAGCCGGTAGGGCCCGACGTACTGGAAGTGGTGCGAGTCTACCGCGGCCGAGCCTGACTGCTGCGGCGGCTGCGGCGGCGCGGCTCCGGGCTCTCGGTTGGAACTCGTCGACATGGCACATGCCCCGGAGTATCCAGCCGCCGGCTCGGAGCACGCGGGCAGCACCACGGAGCGGGGCCGCGCGTAGCCGGCCGCTCGCCGGGGCCTGCACGCTATAGGCTCGACCGTATCCCCCGGTGCGCAAGGGAGCCTCCTTGGGCCGCCATGTTGGCCTGCCGTTTTGCCTTGCTGCCGCCGGCCACTGCGGCGCGCGGGGAGAGAGAGGGTCCCCTATTGATCCGCAACGCCCCGATGCGAGGGAAGAGGGAAGTGGGGACGACGAGGACTGTGCCCGGCCCTCTGCGCACGCGCACTGCGCAGCGCCAGATGCCGGCAGCGACGTGTAGCGGCCTTTTGGCGCAACGCCATTGGTGCTGGCGGCTCCCACTGGTATGTGGCAACGGCTGGCTACCGCAGTGAGGCGCTGGGTTCAAGGGCGTGTGTGCTTGAGACTCCCATCCCCTTCCCTTTTCCTTTCTCTTTTCTGGTCGTCGCCTCCTTTTGCCCTCTGTGCGTTTTCTCGACCTCGACGGCGGTGCTACTGATCAGGCCGAATACGCCAGGAAGGAAGCACGTGTTCCGCCTAGCCCTCAACCGCACGCTTAGAAGGGCGGGTAAAACCCTTCACATTGCTGGTTTCCGCTAATTCAGCCTTGGTCAATCAAAGTTTTCTACTTGGTCAACAACCTACATGCAGGTAGTGTTCGCGTCTTAGTATTTCTGCTATTTTTTTTTTTATTCTTGCTTAGATATTCTATTGTCTTACCATTATAACTTCAGGTACTCAAGTTGGAAGTGGGTAGAAGTATCGCCAAGGTATAGGTAACATAACTGCAGTTTTCTTTACTATGCAGACGCATTTTTGATGAATTCGAAATGATTCCTGTGAATGCGTGAGCCAGTTTCCACCTGGGTGATTTGAGTCTGCGCTATACAAACTCCATTATTGGTAATCGTTGGCAATCTGGTTTTGTAAGGCTACAATAAACAGAGCCACCGACAAGGATTTTGGGACCTGTGAAACAAATATCTTTCTTTATTTAGGGTTGATGAAAATTCGTCTCAATATCTGCACTCGCGTGTTCATTCCACATTACAAGTGAGGAGCAACAGGAGATAACTTCACACCAGAATGAAGAAAGGAAGAAGGAATCATGAACTGTGATGTGTCCGCGAGGTGAGGCGGGATATTCGTGGGGTTCTTCTATATAGTGACCGACAGTTATAGTTAGTGATAGATGATGACAGTCAGTGATGGGAAAGAGAGAGAGCGCAAAGAATGAAGAGGGTCTTTCTAGGAGAGAGAAACTCTCCCCCCCCCCTCTGTTTCCTCTTTCTCTTTTCCTCCCGTTTCACCCCTACCCCTCCTTTCTCCCCTCTTTATCCCTTCTCCTTCTCCCTTCCTTTTCCTCCTCCTCCTCCTCTCTCTCTCTCTAGAGTGAGAGTAGAGAGAAGGAGAGAAACTCTTCTTTACAAAGAGAGCGAGAGATAGTAGAGAAAGAGACTCTCTCCCTGTCTCTTTCTCCAGAGAAAGAGCGAGACTCTTTCTCTCTCGAAGAGTCAGGGGAGTTACAAGGATCGCAGCACGGCGGTTAAAAGGCTTTCGCCTTGCTGCACAAAAGGTGACTTAAGTGTTCCCTCTTACGCTTTTTTACGCTTATGACTCAGTGGTATAGTGCGCGCCTGACATTAAAGGAAAGGTAGAAAAATAAAATAGCTTATCCTAGTCGACAAATAGCCAGTTAAATATCCAGTTTGACTTTTCATATGTTCATGTTCCGTAGCAACTGGTGAATCTTAAAAAACACTTGCATATACAAGAGGTACGATGCCTTTGACACAAATTACAAATTCCGTCCGTAAACACGCTCGATCATGTATTAGAAGCCGTCGCGGTCGTTATCTCTTCTCTGGCAAATATGGCCCATTCAGCAATTTGTTCTTTTTTTTTTATTCTGAGCCCGCAAACACTGCAACAACGATAAAAAAAGAAGAATAAGTAAGGATAGCAGTGGCTGACCTCTGTGATATTATTTTACCCGTGTTTCCGCAGTTTCTTAATTTATACCATTGTCCTCGCGGCGAAAAGTCAATATCGGGGAATGCAGAAGATTGCCTTTTTAAATGTTTGTTCGCCTGCAGGCCCTCCCTCTGTGAAAGTATTCGCGGCTCATTATACTCTAATTATCCTCCGCGGAAGCCGGAGGTCGTTGCGGCCAATGTGAAAGCAATGAAAGCTCTGGCATTTGCTTTCTGCGCTGCAGCCACTATTTCAGCGCCTGCACTGTTGCTTTTATTTTGAAAATTTTAAATTATCAGATGTTTTCTTTCATAAACTTATGAACTCCCACAGGTACCGTTTGATATATTTCCTTTCTTTGGTTACATTTATCGTGACTATGAACGGAAAAACCTTCACGTACAACTCCCAAACAAAAATAAAGAAATCCAGGAAGTTTTAGTCTGTTCAAAATTCTTGCGCTCGGTTTCTTTCACCTCTATACGTTAACCAGCGTAAAAGCTTCTGCATTGAGCTCCTTCTGTCTTGATGCTCATCGTTCAACACAGCGCATCCTTCTCATGTGCAGCGATCTATGGGCTCAAGGCACCAGAAATAGATTAGCTGAAATATTTTAGTACAGTTTGTAAATATTAACTTGAGTATAATGCTGCTCAAGCCAACTTTAGAGCCACTCTCGTGCATAAACGAAGTTTTGTTAGTTGTTAAACAACATAACTATAATGAAAATCCTTCCCAATAGTAGTCCATTTCATTTCAATTTATTGCCTTAAAAAACCCATTTTGGAGGCATTACATGAGGGGTGGAATGCAACAATTGTTTGATTTTGGTGATCACGTGAAATCATTGAAATGATTGCATAAATTGTTTAGAAAATTTGACGCGCAGGTGATGGCAGCTAAGTTGTGTGTTTTACGCAGCACAGAAAGCATTTCTGGATACCAGCAGCTAGACACATCTGTTGGCCGTCAGTGGAGAACGTCGCGTTTTTCAAGGGAGATAGAAGTGCGGACAACATAGATAACAGTCTGGACAACATGGTGGAAAACATTGCGCAGAACCGGTAAGGAAATAGTTGGAATTGTTATTGTCCGAGATCATCGCATTCTTTTATGCCGCGTTGGGTCGGGATAGTTTAAGCTTGCAGTTCTGCAAAAAGAAAAAAAAAAACATTCTTCCCGAGAGATTATTCTCGATTGTAATGGTTAGCGCAGCCAACGCAGCCAAATAAATACTTCGCGCTTATTTTGAAGCTGCAGTTTAAAATCTAAGTCGAATCAAAATCATTGAAACATGCATTATATCAGGCACTGCTTTTATTGTGTTTAAATAAACAAGTGCTGTGCACGGTTTCTACAATGATAGTGGGAAGTCATTCAAATTGGTGTTTCTTTAATTATTATTTAAGCAAAAAAAAATTGGTTCCTAATGGTATACCACGCTTGAATTCTGGTATGAAGTGTTTGTGTTGTTCTCTGCCATCACTTTCAAACTATTATCAGTTAATTAGTTTGGTTTTGTAAAGTTGTTTCGCCTGCTGAACTTGGGGGCATATTTGCAGATTGCCAAACCTGATTTTATTCACTCTAGTGTGTGTTTTATCTGGTCAAATTGTTTTATTTTTGTCCTACAATGATCCACTGTCTTGCCTTGTTTATTGTCTGTCCTTTATATTTGACGCTCACCAGACGGGGCAATATATATGAGGGATCGGACTCGCCAAGCTGCCTACTTGCCGTGATTTTTTTGCTTTGCACTATCTGTAGAGCACATGGTGGAAATAAAGATTTGATTTTATTTGCTGTTAGGTCATATACTGCGATGATTTTCTTGAAAACCGACTCCTTTTGGGGCCTAATTTTTTATTCACTCATCCTGACGCTTTTCTCAGATACTGGGTTGCTTCCCGGTCGTTGCCTCAGTTAATACTCAAATTTTCAACTGATACATTTTCTTTTTCGAGTTCAAATTGTCAACTATAAACTTTCTTCAGTTTGCCTAATCTGAATTTCTATACTTTTCTGAATAATGCACGTGGTGGTTCATATATAACTTAGCTACTTGTTTATGCACTTCCGTATACCAGTCACGAGATGTAACCATGCCTACTATCATGGTTATCAAGGCAACAGTACCGCTCTTTTGGTTATATTAGATGCCATGCTCTGAAGTCGAATAAATTGAGTACTTGACTGAAATGAAGTGCCCTACATGCCTTTACTAAATCATAATGTGCTGACAGCTAACATTTTTAAAGCTACATATTTTAATTATCTACACAGCCGTCATCACGCACCCCCTTTTGCCGTTTATTAAGTCCCTCAATGTATCTTTTTTCCTTAATCCGAGTGCTGCTTTTACTTCTCTTTTTCCAGTAACAATTTTTCTCTCTCGCGGGTTCGTGTCTTTATAATTCGTCGCACTTCAGAAGAACCGAACCATTTTGGACGCTACTCTGGCACGGTGTTTTTCCGCCATTACGAGGTTTCAGAAGTGTCAACGCATGCAAGGAAGCGAGTAGCAATAACAGGCACGCCCGGTCATGAGGAAAACGCACGCCACCGCAGTTTACTCCCATCCTCATTTCCGCCAGGAGCCGCTGCCTGCCGGACCAGAAAGATAACGTTCAAGCTGTCACGCGCACCGCAATATCACGTCCAGAACAGCCGGAACAGCATTAATCGGGCGAAGGCTCTTCAGCGCGCCAGCCCACCGCGGCAAGCTGCAAACAACCAGGGGGAGATAACCTTTATGCGCAGGTGCTCCCTGCTTTGTTGTCTTGGGTGCTTTGGCACAAAAGAAGCCAGGAGGTAATAGCCGTGATTGCGCGTACCCATCGCCTGTTCAGAAGCCATCTGCGGCGCGTAGTCATGCAGGCGAATTAGAGCCAGAAGTGCGAGGAAGCCGGGCAGAATGAATGCAAGGAAGAAGGCTGTTTCTTGAGAACAAGAAAAAGAATAAAGGCCATTAAACGTATAATATAATTAGTTTTCATTGGATATATCAGTGCCTGCCGATTCACGCCCACAGCATTTAACAGCCAGTGTTGGCTTAACCGGATTATTGTTAAGTGACATCGTTGCACACATCATTGCACTCTTGTATCTATCAGGGTGGTGCCACATCTGTGCATTCACTATCATTACATCTGTATCAGTGCATCTGTACATCTGAGATAGGAAGCGCGCAGAGTGGGTCAGAGAAATAACTCGAGTTAAAGATATTCTAGTGGAAATCAAGAAGAAGAAAATGGGTATGGGCATGACATGTAGTGCGAAGAGAGGATAACCGATGGTCGCTTAGGGTTACAAATTGGATTCCAAGGGAAGGAAAGCATAGCGGGGGGCGGCAGAAAGTTAGGTGGGCGGCTGAGGTTAAGAAGTTCGCAGGGGTCAAGTGGATGGAACTAGCACAGGACCGGATTAAGTGGAGAAGTATGGGAGAGGCCTTCGTCCTGCAGTGGGTATAGTGACACCATCTGTACCGCAAGCATACAGTCTGGTTTACGCTTAAAGATAAGCAGTTATTCGCACTCCAACTGTAATTACAGCTCGCATTTAGACCTGTAACGTGGCAGTTCGGGCATAATGACATAAATAAGCAACGCACAAAGGGCGAGGAAACAGTGAAAGGAACGACATGACACACGAGTGCTGACTTGCAACTGTTTTATTTCGAACCTCCACTGCTAACACCCTGATACCCGGCAAGTGGAACGAAAGTACAAAAATCAGGCACGAAAAGGTGAGGCAGTGGATACAGCACATTATCACTATTTTCCAAAAGTTGTCTTAAAACTTCTTAACCGCCATTCCTTTCCAGTAACTTTGAAATAAATATTTTTGGGGATATTAGGAAAGGCAATAGTGCAGCGCAAATGGGCATTCCGCTGACAACGAAGGAGGCAGTAAAGGAAGCTATAGAAGCGATCCAAAGGGAGAAAGTAGCTGGTGAGGAACATGCAACTAAGAGATTGTGCTAGAAAAAGTGGCAGCCTTGTATATGCAGCAACGCTTCAAGACCACGAGCGTAATGGAATCTTCGAAGAACGTCAGACAATACATTAACATTTAAGAAAAAAAAAGGAGTTACAGAATTACGATATCACCTACCGATCAGTGTACTATCCGTTCCCTACAGAGTACTTACCAAGATAACCGCTAATAGAATCAGGGAAACCTTAAAATTCAATTACAAAAGGCCAGACAGGTTTCAGTAGAGGCTACTAGATAATAACCCATTCCTGCAGCATCAGTCAGCTGACATAGAATTGTGCAGAACACAACCAGCCTTTATATATATACAGACTGTGCCGCTTTCACGGATTACCTGTGGCTTTTTAACGTGCGCTGGCATCGCACAATGCACGGGCGCGTTGTTTTTCGCCTTTCTCGAAAAATTTGGGGGGCTGTAACTCGGCTTTACCGATTGAAATATACGAAAGTATTATTTGGCATAGGCCTCGTTTCCCTTTGTAACTCAAGTGATCAATTCGTATATGATCGGAGAAGCATTTGTTATTGATCCCCGAATAAATGCGCACCGAATAGCAGTTCGGCAAAGGCACGCCACTCCTGCCTCTGCAGATACTCCCACGTTATCGCGCAAAAGTACAGCCTTCAATCAACAGTTTCAGCAAGGTTTCTGCATTATTGCAGCCTACCTGCATTGTATCACAGAATTCTGCTGTCGCATGATAAGTTAATTCGCTTACTGCAAATTATACCGAGAATTAACGCGTTGGGCGCGTTTTGCAAAGCGCTGACTGGCGGTTTATCTCTGTGCCGTGTCGTCGTCTCCGTGGCAGCTGACAACTTGTGCTTTTCTCCGCGTGCGACAGATGGTGCTGAGAAGCTTTCAACATTTCGGCACCCGTCGTTTTCTCTGTACCCTGTATGGCTATAAATATTTTACGATTGCTCTAATAAGCATCATTGTTGTCTCTGGTAAATATACAATCAAGATATGAAATGATGAGACTGGCAAGATGTCCACCTCAAGCATTGTCTCTGTGTAGTAGCAGGGCTCACCTCGCCCGCTACACAATCTTTTACAATATAGCAGTGTCTCACAAAGATATATATGGATCGTTTCAACTAGGGATTCAACCAACAAGGATCAACTAAAAGTTGGCAAATGATAACGTTGGAGGTCTTTGGCTACACGTGCAGTATAATTCTGCAAAAAGAAAAAAAAAAGCCCCCGGGAAATATTGCATCTCGTCTGTCAGGCCTGGGATCGTACAGTGTTAAATCGTATAGTGTCAAGTAAATTTGTTCACCAATTGCCTGAGAGAACACCATACCTCGTTCGCTTTTCATGGATGACAGTCTAATACGGCAGGCACGACAGCGCTTGGCGCTCAGAATTCATATTTCCTCTCTTCTCCACGCACACTTCGATGCTCTGATGAAGCAAGTTAGGGCCGCCTTGGACTCTTCCCACAGGAGTTTTTGTCGATGTAGAGACTCCCTGTCTTGAATTATTTTTATTCAATGATCTCATTTTCTGACTTCAGTTGTCAATACGGCAGCTGCTAGAGGCGGTTCTAAGGAAGGGATTGCGTGTACCTTGCAACGCCGTCATCAGTTCGACGCGTTATTAAATTCCTTGCACTGACGCATATGGAAGGTTAGCATAATAAAGAGAGAAGTTTCGGAGCGGAAAACGTAAAATAGAAAAGCTTAATGGTATGTGCCAATGCATCACCTGGCAGATCTTCCGTCGTTCCTGGCCTGAATTTTTAGTCGGTTACGAAAGTCGTGCACAAGAAGCCTTTCCTTCATTTTAAAGTTCGAAGTGCTGTTTTTAGCTTCAAAATTTTGCTTCAAAGATGTTCTTTTTTTCTCTCGAGGCATTGCAAGCTTCTTTTCTCATTAGTTGTAGCTTTTCCTACTGTAGAACTTATCAATGAAAGCACTGTGACGAAGAACACTTTTTTTTTTCTTTTAGTCACTGGTAAAATAAAAATTAAAAAGAAGATTTCTTCCTTTCTTGAAAGCTGCGTTGCGACGAACAGCTGCGCCTACTAATGCAAGTGAGTTGCCATAGCAGTGGCAGTAGAAATTAAACTGCTAGAAGTGTTCGCGTGTTTGAACCCCAGTAAGTGGGTTGGTGTTGCTGACTTGCAGATCCATCCAATTAGGAATGCTATTAATATTTTAGCGCCTTTGTTAGCACATGTCGTGAAGTTGATCTTTTCGACGGGGAATTATCCGTGCCGTTTACAAATGGCGAAAGTGTCAGTTATAATTAAAGGAGGCGATAAAAACAACATGACGGATTACAGTACTTAAGCTGTTAGCAAATTGGAGCATGGTAAATTCTTTAACTATAAATGTCTCTAAAACGAAACGTATTCTCTTCAGCCCCAAAAACAAGCCAGTAAATGTAAACTTCAATCTGAGCCTAGCTGGATCCAACGTAGAACTAGTGTCCATTGTACGAAGTTTTGGTGTTCTTTTCCAAGAAAACATGTTGTGGGATGCTCACGTCCAGTGACTTGCTCCAAAATATCTCGTAGAGTTGGGATGCTTTCGCGCCTGCGATTTCTTTTGCCCCAAAACATAAAGTTAATGATTTACCATAGCCTCTTTTTTTTTTCTACACTGAGATATTGTTATCGAGTTTGGGCACTACTTCTGCTACCAACTTAGATAAAATACATATGTTACAAAAAAAGCAGTGCACATCACTTGAAATTCGGTTTACGACACACACACCAAGCCCATCTCTGAAGATCTGAACCAGATCCCATTATCAAATCTCTACAATTTCGTGCTTATCTCATGCTATCAGACCTTGATAAGAAATAACGATGCTTATCTCAAGGAACTTGCAGCTGTGAAATCACGGCACTGTCTATAACACTAGAAACACTCAAAAATACAGTTACCATGCACACGAACAAATGAACACGAACGGTACACCTTACCGATTGTATTAAATTTGCGAGAATTTTGCTGATTTCTAAAAATGTACTCTCTACTTCTTTTTTTTTTTTTCCTTAATGTATAGTATCGCTTTTTCTCGAGTTTGCTATCTGATAAAATTTCATACTATTAGGCTTCCCCTGTAAGCTGCTTTTTCCGCTCTTGTCGTGATTTTATTTCGTCATTTTTGCTTTCATTTGTAATTCTTGTCTTGATTTCAATGTCCTTGTACTCAGTTTTGTTTTTGCTGCCATGTACGGTATCATTATTAGTTTTTATTTTGCTTGTTTCGGTGAAACTTGCATGTATTTCTTCTCATGTTAGCTCTGCGTCGCTCTGGTATCTGCAAACGGAGTGCAACACCTTTGTCGAGCCTTCTTAGGCTTTTTGCTTGACCCCCTCAACATCACACCTGTCCAGTGGACGACTGATGCTGAAACAAATTTGACTTTGACTTTAATAACAGATGCTTTTAAAAATCAAGTCTCAAAGGGACCGTCGTACGAGATCGAGATCTATGAGAGGAGGTTAATAGCAGTTACGAACCACATAATAGAACACAATGGAGTGAATAAAACAGTTTTAAAATGCACTGCTACCGCGACTGATAGAGGTGAGTACGTACATTTCACTTACAACGGAATGCCTTGCGGGTTGATGCCGAAAAAATGTCTTCCAGATTCACTCTTAGAGAAGCCTGAAATTACGATCGTAATGCAGGAGAGGTGCGTACAAAGCAGAATAAGACCATTCTTGAAAGCTATCAGCTTCGATTGGACTTACTGTGCACCAAGATGTGTCGAACAAGTACGCTGGCCGCTTCATCCCACGTGACTCGCTGCCAACGCTCGCTTTTATTGCACACACTGCTGTCGCTCAACAGATGCAACAAGCGTGAGTGTGATCCTACGTACAAGGACACTCGCACGCGCCAGTCGCCGGCCCGGCCGAACCGCCATATCAAACAATGTGCACGCCATAAATCTCAGGAAGTACTTATTTCAGCAGTTTCCTTTCGCGTGTCGTTACTGCTGTACGAGAGGGCAATACAGGAGGTTGAAATAACAAGGGATTGATGCAGGCGCATTGCAGGAGAGAGAGAAAGAAAGTTAAGACTACTGGCAAGGAAACATGGTCATACCCAACTGCTTGCAGAACGGCTTCTCCATCTGCGGTGGCAATCTCGCTCTTCCGGAGTCCGCGCGGCACGGCACTCTGCGACAAAGAGCAAACGGCGAGGGGGCATAAAAGCACAATCGAGCTTGAGAAAGATTGGGAGAGGGAGAGAAACAAGGAGGTATAAAAGCTGTTCCGAAGCGCTACACACGAGGAGGAAGCGGAGAGGTGGAAGAAGGGAGGTGCATTCGTCGGACGACAGTGCGTTCTGTCGGTTAGCCAGCTGCGCCCATTCATGGCGGGAACGTGTGCACCCCTGGTGAACGTGACTCGGGTCTCGAGGGAGCAACCGCCCCAGCCGTAGGAGCAGTCCTCACGCCATCTATCTATCTATCTTTCTGCAAAACGGCTTCAAAAAGAACTTTCTAGCGTGCAAATCTATTTCGTGGCAGTAGGCAAGGAAGCTGGGAGATGTATCTCGGAGGCAGAGGAACATGAAAAAGAGAAGGAAAACTGCAGCAAAGGTTTTCGTTTCTTCTCTCGCAAGTGATGCGCGCGCCAAGGCGGAAGTTCTTCAGAAAACAAATGAGAAACGCAACGCGTGCGTGCGGCACATCTGAACGCGCCCTCGTACACCTTCCATATGAGGGGTGAAAATCGTAGACAAAACAGCGGGCAACGCTCGCACTCACGCCAGCGTCGATTTCGCCGGGCAACGCAATTCCGTGTTCGTGCTGCGTTATATAATAGTAATTGAATTTCCTTTTCTCGCTCTTCAACAGCTCAAAACGCCTTGCGAAACGCTTATTCTGTACCGTCTCTATTCCACCGGGTGCTTCTTCTGTTGCTGCTTCTCTGTTGCGTGCCCACGCGCCCGTGTGAGTGAGTTCGTGCATGCATGCACGTGTGCCTGCGTTAGTCGTCCCGTTCGCAAACTCAACGCCGCTCTGCAAACGTATTAAAAAGAAAGCTGAAGGCATTTGTCTTGCAGCGCAGAGAAGTCTGAGTCAGCTCTGGGCCACGATCCCTTCTGACAGACACCACCACATCTCTGCGAGCTGCACATGCTATCCGCTTCATTTCAGATTGGAAGATCCTATCTCATGTAATTTTGCGGCTGTTCTCTTTCAGCTGACCAGCAGCCTTAGACTCGCCTAACCTCTGCACAGCTGTTTTGCCGCCTACCGTTTATCTGCGAACCGCCGTGAGTCAGTTGTTCGCCGGTGCTAGCGAACCTTACCACCACCCGCCGTCTTCTGAGATCAGATTAAATTTCGCAGTCAAAATTTCGTCAGTGAAATGTATTCAAATAGATCCTTGACCTAGCACTGCAGCTGTCCAATTCTTGCCACTGCGAAAATTGAAACCAAGCAAGGGTCACTTCTGCCGATGATCCGGGTGTGCATGCACACTGTAACAGTTTAAATTGGTTTGGTTTACAGAGGGTTTATTGCTTCAATCCGACTACAGGTGGTGGGCGGAAATTTTAACCACTTGGGGCTGTTTAACGCTTACTGACATCGCACAGCACACGGGTGCCTTGCTTTTCGCCTTAATCGAAATGCAGCAGCCGCAACCGGGATCGAACCCACAACCTGGGGATCAGTTTCCCTGTGCCGTAATCACTTAGTCAAAGTGGCAAGGCACACTGTCACAGTTTGGTCGTAACGACCGAGTATAAATTATTTGAATGTCGGCCTTCTGGTTCGGCATGGCGTCCTATTAGAAATTTAAGGCTACGCTAAATGATTCAATCATGGCATAACTTCTGGATGCTCTAACTTCAGGTACTCCTGTGTTCGTTTATGACAATACAAAATAATATACATATAAAGGCAAGGATAATGCTGAGACATTTGCCAAGATAATGCAGCTCTGTATGAATCAATAAAGTTGCTGCCCCGTTTTGACTTTTGACAGGCGACTGCCCGGTTAGGAGTCTCACAGGCCCGTTTCTTCGTACCAATGTCATGCACAGGTTCGCAAAAGTAAAGTGGGAAAATTTGGCAGGTATACTTCAGGACTGCTTACGAATATTAATGCGTAAGCCTTATAGTCCCGCGTGGGAAATATTTTCAGGTGAGGTTTTCATCATTTATTAAAGCTATCTCTGCTACTACTGTATCCGGCGTGTGGGTCTGCGTATATTCTACGCAGACTCCCAGTCTTCACGCTGCTTCTGGGAGCCGTATCGTCGAAACTTTGGTTTCAAATAATACAATTGGAGGCAGATATCCACCTCGATGCACATGTCCACCTCGCGAGCACGAACAAACGCGCCGGCTTTTCTCGTAATAGAACATGTAAATGCTGTTCTGTTATAAAATTTGGCACAAACACATAAACGTGCTTGCTTTCATGAAAGCGAGATTATTACAGTATTATTACAGGCGCTCCGGATGTCCCCTATGCACCCAAGCTTTGTGCATGCACATCCACTGATAGAGTGCGCATTGGGAAAATAAATGTCACTTCGCGTGCTCCGTTTTAATTTTGCGGCACATGTACGTACATATTCCGCCTACACTTGATCTTTCGCTCCTTGGCCAGCTGCACCCGCTCTTGCATTGACACTCGGCTACTTTACGACGGGGCTGCCGTGATTATCGAGCAAAGCCGGCAGGCAGAGCATCGGTTCTAACCGGAAACCACTAAACGCCAGGGCGCGGACAACTACCCTTAAACGGTATGCACTTCAACACAGTCGACGGGGTCACTTTCGCGTACCACTCGTCGCTACCTCGCTACACTCGACTGACGGCCAGCCGCCAGATCTTAGTCGCCGGTCGGCTCTCCAATGCCGCGAGCCCTACGTGAGATCCGCGGCTTCGACTGAACTGCCCCTTTCCCAACAGCTCCTCCCGGTTTCGCCATGCCTCGCTTGCCTCCATTTCATCAGTCAGCGCAAGACGAGCAGCTTATCAATCTATCGTGAAAAATCATTCCATCGCGAAAAATAAATCAGTAAAGCTAAGATATAGAACGCTTTTCTTTATTATAAAACGAATAAACCTACTCAACTTTCCACCCCGTCGCGTGCAATGACGTAAGAGTACTAACTCTGGCCCCTGGTAGAATGCGAACAGTCAAATGGAGGCTTTTAGCTATTGTCCTTGCATACCAGTCTTATGACGCGCTAAGTGGCCAACTATCACGCACCTGGAGCATATGTGCTCTTGTGAGGGTGATGCTCTCGTGATGATGAGGGTGGTCTCCACTGCATGCATAACAGGACGTCGTGGCGGCATAAAATAAGGGCGTCATATTCAGCTACAGATAACTCTGGAGCCGTCAGCCATGCGAAATAACGTTGATGTACTAGTCGATACAAAATTCTGGTTCCCCCTAATGTTTTTAAGACCTTAAGTAAATTAGTGAATACTGAAGTACGATTAATTCATAAATGCATTCCTCTCTATTCTTCTATTTTTTCTCTGTCGCTCGTATGAGTAGAAACTATTCACATTTCTTCATCCAGCTTTACAAACTCATTCTCCATCGCTCGCTGTCACTTGACTAAACTCGGCCTAGCGCAAACTCCTTAACGTGCTCAGCTACGTGCCGTTCTTCATGTTAAATTACGCTCACTTTTCTTCTTTCGACATTCAGGGGAACAAACCACGGTGCCCTTTTCCCTAACCCAGTCCAGTTCGCTTGGAGTGGCAATACACCTATCAAGAATTCGGCACATTCTGCCGTGTGGCCTTTTATAAAGTGCTCATTGCTATTCTCGTCGACAGGGCAGCAACCTTTCCAACGAAACGGGAACAGCTTGAAGCACACGAGGAAAGAGTGAATTTCAACTCCAGCGGAAAGCCCAGCTGTGAATAAAGATGAAAAAAAAAGAAAAGAAAACCTTGAACTCTGCAGATAAACAAATGGGAACTCCACGCGACGTGCTGAAATACCAAAGCCGGCCGTGAGACGCCGGCCGGAATCTATACAGCTTGAATATTTATAGCGTGGCTGAGGAGAGGGAGACAGCGTGTCGCAAATAACGAGAAACGGGTGCTGCCGGATCGCCATCTCTCCGCCACAGAAAGCAGCCGGTGTCTCCGCACGCCAAGTTGGCCACGCGTTTCCATTGGCTTCACCGCTACATCGGACTGAACGAACGGCGGCTCAGCAGCAGAGATAGAGAGAAATTCGCCTGATGAGGAGGGCGGGGAGTACCTCATGAGTTTTCTATAGTGCGCTCCCGCTGCTGAGATGGATTCGTTTTTAATGACCTGCTGCACAGCCTCTCCGGTGTTCATACGCAACGGACGTACCGGAAGCTTCATGCGGTTGGGAACAAAGAGATACATTGGAAAGAGTGTTTGAAAGATTGAAGACAGACGGAAGACGGGGAAACGTGGATGGGGGAAGGGAGGGGGGGGGGGGGGGATGACTGCATAGACACTGATCATGCTTTTGTTTTTCGACATGTTCAAATTGAAGAAAAAAAAAAGAACTTGCAATATCCTCTTTGAAGTGCACTACGCTTGGGATAAGAAGAGTAAAATACCTGCTCCGACGAGGCTATTTTTTACTTTTCCGAGTGTCATTGTTTTCACTAGCTCCTCCTTACAAACAGTGCACCCGATTTCACCTGTCAAAGAAAGGTAGTTAAGATAGTAGTACGAAACATTATAAAGATGGAAATACATAGGAATTGCCCTTCATATAGATCATGAAATGCTCAACATTTCCCAACCGAACAGCTTTCTTGTAGCGAGTACCGTTATGCGTTTTGTGCATGCCGGCCATTTGTTAACAACATTTTACGAAGGCTAGAAGCAACTGTTTTAATTGAATAATTTGACAACGCGACTGGGCGCTATGAGACAAACACATATAGAGGAAAAGAGTAAAACACACTCCACTAAAGAAACGTAAGGAAATGCAGATTTTTAAATTTCTGGATATACCTCCAGAAATTTATACATTTGCCCTTTCTAGCCACTTTGCTAGCAAATTAAATCGAACTTGCCGAAGTTTGCGCAGACAATTTAGTACAATAGATTTCTGCTGGGGTTATGCACATAGTTGCTCCTATTAGACTATAGGTAGCACAAGAACCATCGCATGAGCGAGAGAGAGGAAGTATTGTACCATAAAGAAATTTTCGATATATTACGCTTCCAAATATCAATGTTTTGAAAGTTTCGAAACATATAACGAAGAACAATTTGAGAATTTTGCACTGAATCGAAAAAAACGATAACCAATTAACTCTTGAAACAAGCCTAACGGTACTTTCTTATTTCTTCAACATTTTTACATATTCAGCATAACCTGACACTACAATACTTGATGCGACCGTTAAGTTTATTTTAGTAGTGTCACGCGACAGCGTTCTTTGGTTTGGTTTGGTTTGTGGGGTTTAACGTCCCAAAGCGACTCAGGCTATGAGAGACGCCGTAGTGGAGGACTCCGGAAATTTCGACTACCTGGAGAAGTGAAGTCAAAGTCAAATTAAGGAATCACAGAGACCCAAGAAGCATATACAGGCAATACGCCCATTTCCTGGCGGCCAATTTTTATGTCATTCCAGGCAGCACGAGCCATCAGCGCGATATTGGAGTGGGTTGGCAACGCACTGGGCCTATGTAGGGCCGGCCACTGACTGAGTGAAATGCCAAGCAAACGGACAATAAGCGATAAAGATTGGACGTGTCAAGAAATAGAATTGAGCCGCTAAACATTTTCAAAACGACGCCAGGTCGAAGAAAGTTATGCTGAGTGAGAGGTATTTAATTGAGCATTATAGTGAACTGTTCGAAAATGTGGCAGGCTTGAGGCTAGCCCTTGACAGCCAATACTTGACCGAAGAGCTAAGGCTGGATGACGATGCCAGAAAGAGCCTTGGGGTATCAGGAAGTGTGCAAGGGATCTAACGACCGATAGAAGAACTGTCGTCACGTGAGTCGCCAAGATCGGACTGCCTAGGTCCTGCGTTTTACAAATCACTCGACATATTGGTTTGTAAAACGTGTGAGCAGTGCGGGTGTGTTGAAACGACGGCGCACATACTTTCTGACTGCCCTCAATTTGAGCGTGAGCATGCCTTCCTGGCTGCTACACTCCGCCGCTTGGACTCTCGCCCTCTTACAAAAGCTAAGATTCTGGGCCCTTGGACGACACCTTCATGACAAAGGAAAGTAGTGAAGGCGCTCCTTAACTTTTTAAAGGGCTCGGGGTTGAGTACAAGACTTTAAGAGCACGCTTTTTACCCCCTTTTACTATAGATCTCTGGACATGTGACAGACTCATTTTTTTTGGTGCCCTTTCTTTTCTTCTTCTCCCTTTGTTCCCCTCCCCACGAGTAGGGTATAGTCTATTGGACATTGCCTATTTAACCTCCCTGCTGTTTTATTCTATTATATATATATATATATATATATATATATATCTGTCGACCTAAAGTTTCCTGTATACAGGCGCAATTACTGGCAGAATCGTATGAAGTAAACAATGCACCACCTTCATTCCGAACATCACATACAGGGCTGATACCGAAAACCAGAGACCGAGATAAGCTTAATTCTCCTAGTAGGTTTACACAGGTT
Organism: Amblyomma maculatum; assembly: GCF_055883805.1. Classification (NCBI taxonomy): domain Eukaryota; kingdom Metazoa; phylum Arthropoda; class Arachnida; order Ixodida; family Ixodidae; genus Amblyomma; species Amblyomma maculatum. The sequence goes on along the minus strand of NC_139347.1, from coordinate 33,948,332 downwards.
GTCCCCCAATAACTTGAGCCAAAATTTAAAAAATGAAAGGCACTACCCATGCGAATGTAACCGAATTCATGGTGTTGACTTTACACTAGAGTAACGCAATCTATTTTTTCCTTAACTAGTTTCAATTATTTGCATTTGTTTTCCCAGCGTTTTTGTGCATTGGCTGCAGACACCAACAGTTATAGTCAAAGTCGCAGAGCATCTTCAGAAATATTTTATTAAATTATTTTCTACAGGATATGTCCCACGTAGCCCTTTTTTTTTTTTTTTGCATTCAGAAGAGAGCATGCGCAAGGCGAAAAAAAGGAAGATAACACGTGACAGGTACAGGCCCAGCTGTAGTGCTGCTCTCAAGCGTGAGATTGATGAACAATGTTGACTAGCGTGTGACAGGCCACGGGCAAGCTACAGCGGTGGATGCCATTTTTTATTATCCGAAAAAAAAAAATTTTGCTGTGGTTTAGCTCTAGTTAAACCTGGACTTGCCTGGCTACACCCGTGGCCGAACTTGTGATTGAACACACGGTTAAGCAGTAGTTTAATTTGTGGTTTCGTCTTTATTTATGCCAATGAATACGCCGCGATGGTCCGTAAAGTAGCATATAGGCTACTTCCCCGATAGCGTAGGCTACCAGCCCACATATCATCATCATCATCATCATCATCATCATCATCATCATCATCATCATCATCATCATCATCAGCCTGATTATACCCACTGCGGGGTGTTAGCAGTGAAAGTTCGAAATAAAGCAAGTTGCAAGTCAGCGCTCGTGCGTCATGTCGTTCCTTTCACTGCTTCCTCGCCCTTTGTGCTCTGCTCATTTATGTCATTATGCCCAAGCTGCCACGTTACAGGTCTAAATGCGAGCTGTAATTACAGTTGGAGTGCGAAAAACTGCTTATCTGTAAGCGTAAACCAGACTGTATGCTTGCGGTACAGATGGTGTCACTATACCCACTGCAGGGCGAAGGCCTCTCCCATATTTCTCCACTTACCCCGGTTCTGTGCTAGCTGCATCCACTTGACCCCTGCGAACTTCTTAATCTCATCCGCCCACCTAACTTTCTGCCGCCCCCTGCTACGCTTTCCTTCCCTTGGAATCCAGTTTGTTACCCTCAGCGACCATCGGTTATCCTCTTTTCACACTACATGTCCTGCCCATGTCCATTTCTTCTTCTTAATTTCCACTAGAATGCCGGTAACTTGAGTTATTTCTCTGACCCACTCTGCACGCTTTCTATCTCTTAATGTTACCCCTACCAGCCCAAATATACCAGCCCGATTTAACTAAGGCCCCCTCGCCAAGCCCAGTGTTAGAGCGGATTTAGCTAATTTCATGCAAAGAGATACTAATGATGCCTTAGTCTCAGAGCATCCTGAAAGACATGCTCTAGTTCCCATGATTTCTAATTTCTCAAGGCGAAAGTGCTTACGCAATACATTAGGAGACTGCGGGTCGGATGTGGCAATTCCTCTGAAAGCGACCAGTAGTCATCTTCAAGTCATACGCTTTGAATCCAAAAATCCTTAAGTCGAATGAATGGCACCAGAGTGCGATCCTACACGTTTTATCTAGTCCGCATGTATTTTTACAAAAGCTTCCCTAATAACAAGCTGGAACTTGTGTGGAACGAGAATAAGAGTTTAGAAATAGTTCCAATGACATGACTCCAGATAATAAAGCTCATAGGTGCCTATTCTGCTTCGGCTTGGCAGCTGCACGAAGAAATGCCAGGCCTGAATGCACTTAGCAGGAAACCACGCATCAGTGACGCAATCTAGGAAGCAAACGACGCTTCGAAGGCCTCGGAACTCGCCGCAGCAAGCCGATGGTGAGCCATAATGCGCCCGTTGAGGGCGAGAGTGTTTGAGCGGCGCTGATCACATGGCCGTGACAGCCACTCCTCCGTCGAACCAGGAAGCCTTCGCTCTGTAGAGAGGCTGTTCGATCATCCCCAAAGCAGGTCGCTTATATTTATTTACGAAGCTGAACGGAAGCATGCGGCAAAAAATGGCATCACAGTGATCACGTGTGCGGTACTCGTGGTCAATTTAGCCGCCTCATTTCATTATTTATTTTCCCCCCACTGCGCACAGGTGTGGACGAAGCACGTAAAAAGATATAGATAGCTACATAGAGAGGCTTCAGGGTGAGCACGTGTGGTGCTCCTTTCCGTTTAAACACTTCCTTCTTTTTCAACTATCTATTGTGCTTTTTGTGGCAGCTGCTGAGTGAAATGAGTTGCACGACGTAAATAATCGGCTCTAGAGAGCTTTTTTTCTATCCCGGGCACTTCACGCGCAGACATTGCTGGTGCCAAGTGCTTGTAGGCATTGTGCGACGAGTGGACGATTCCAACTTCTGGCTATCATTGCCTGAAGGGGTGGGCACCTGAACAAAATAAAGTTTGGGACTGATGTGGCTCTTCGTTTACTTTTGTCTTTCCCTAAACTATATTTGCTCATAAGAGTAGAACTCTTACCACAATAAGTGCAAGAATAACTAACACTTTATCAGGCTATTGGGGGCGAAGAACTAGTATATCAACGAGTAGTTATGCTCTATAAATAAGCGTTTGATTTAGCATTTATTTTTTTTTTATCACTTACACAATAGAGTTATTAAGGGACATGCTTCAGCTACTTTTCTTTCTGAAATGGGAAATGTCGGGACTTTCTTGCCGAGTTCTACGCACTTGCTCAAGAAATGCTCCTAAAGTCTCAGCAGATTAATTAGATAGCTCCCCTCGATTATCTCAGTCACGGCAACAGCAACAGATTATACCGTCTGGCTGCACCAAACTTTCATGTCCATACATTGCAAGTAATAACTTGTAATAAATGACTTTCCTTTCGAAAGTTGTAATGCATTGAGAAACTTATTCATGTCGAAGGCACAATAGAAATTCCACGTTTAATGAGCTTAGGGTTTCACCTCCCCCCCCCCCCACCCCCCATTTCGAACAACAACAAAGGCGGTGTTCTGCGTAGCTTCGAAGTAGTTCACAAGATTATGATATTCTAAAGGAACGATACAGCCACCCGTTTTATCTACCGTGTGTAGTGAAGGAAAGGTAATGAAAATACTGAATAAAACTTCGAAAATAGACTGCACGCGAAATTAGCAACTTTCGAAACTTTAGCAGACTCTTAATCAAGCAAGCCGCAACAGCTCCTTGTCGTCAGTGTATGTTGAACTATGCTAATAAAATATGGAGGAAATTAACCTATTAGCAGTAGATTAGTTCTGCGTAATCGTTCGCTTACTTTTGTGCGCTGTGATCGACAGTTGAAACAGTATAAAATTGTTAAGTGAATTGATGATAATTACAGTTGTAATTGATTCCTTGTTTTTTTTTTTTTTTTTTTTTTTTTTTGTATTGTGCGCCAGACTGGTCTACGCAGGGCCTTCTGTAGGTACATTCACAAAAAAAAAAAAAAATGCCGTAGGTTTAGCGAAACTTGAGGAGCACGTGCGGTATGCGTGCTAGGACCTCTCGTTTCACTTCGCTTTCCGTTCGAGGCTATAGGGTTGCAAAGTTAGGCTTCAGGCAAAGATCGTTGAATTCTATAACTGCCTTCTTAAGCGGAAGCGCATATAAAATATCGAGGCTGCTTGAGGCAATTTCAGGTGACGATGAGAGAGCGTTTTGTTCCGAATTCATTGAGCAAGTGTGGAAGTTAATGACGACAACGATCAGCATCGCGCAGCGCGAGAGATTGGCCAATCCAACATTATGGGTATGTACCACGTGTACAGAGGCGAGAAGATTCTTAGGAGAGATCGACAGTTCACCACAAGGAGTGAAACTTCTGATATCATCTCATTTCTACCGCATGCAATCTGCGAATCTGTAATCATCGCCTGGTCATGGTCAATCCCCCTTGAGGGTATAGGTCATTTTTTTACGAGAGCAGTAACAACCGCAAGAAGTTATCGGTTGCCCACGTAACTTGTACAAAGTTGATGCATATAGAACATCGTTTCTTAGTAATAAATACGATGTAGCGGCAATACAAAAAAAAAAAAAAAAAGCGGCGATAGATAGCATATCGGGTAGTAGCCAGCGCAGTTATCTGTTAGCTACGCCACGGTATTAAAACCAGTTTCGATGCAATTCGGGCGTGGTTATTTAGTTCTTCTGTATGGTTTTAGCTGATTACAGACAAATGCAACAACTGTTTATCGTCGGCCTGCGAGCTCTAGTACTAACACAGTTCAACACGACCATTTGGGGTCTCTTACACATTCATCGTCAGAACAATTAGCATGCATACACATCTTCCTTATTCTATTAGCCATTCTATCCTGATCTAGCTGGCATCAGCCTGCCTCGCTGCTTTGTTTTTTCCTTCCGAAACACTAATTTTCTCTCTATAAGGAAACACTCAAGGAAAAGAAAAGACGAGATGGTGTTCGCCTCCGCGCCGTTCTAAATTATCGTGTTTTTCCTCGTGCGAGGTTCTCACGTGATTAACTTTCGCAGGTAATAGCAGAATTCGTGCTAATGCAAACACAGAAAGCGAATGTGATACGAGACACGCAAAAAATTCAGCTTCAAACCAAACCAGTACGAAAGGCCGCCCTAGAATTATTGACAATGTGTGCGAAACACGCGCCTGATACTGCCGGGTCGGTGCTAGCTATGGCAATCTGCCAAGCTAGCCCTAGGCTAGCGGAGTGCTCACGCTAAGTCCAGTAGCGAAACAACACCCTGGGCTTCAAGGCTGAGGCGATGCTTTGGAATCAAGTATTCTGCAGCCAACCGTAAATGTTTCCTGCAACGAGTTGCGCCCGAGGAAGAAGCAGCGCCAAAATGGTCTTCGTGATCGGCTGTCCGGCACTCCCCTCCTGCGAGCTGCGTGTCCGATAAGGTTCTGTCAACTTGCGCTTTTATCGTTTTTTTACTGCACTTTTTCTAACTGCTGAACCAAGCAGCCAGCCTTGTAATTTTTTTGCGCGCGACGGTCTGCCCCCAGTTCCGCCTGGTCTTCCAAAGCGCAAGTGTTCCGGAAACGATGTCTACGGCGGCCCTTCCCGCATCCCTCGCCCAACTGCGCAATTATCAAGCAACAAACAAGAAACGCGGCAGGAATGACGACAAACGAAGGCGGTAGTTCACGTGCTATGGCTTGTCTTGATGACGTCACGCGTTCCCTTGCCACTCCTGCTTTTATTTAACGTTTCGTCACCGGGCCTTCTAAATCGCGTGCGCTTGCGATTGCGGTTTCACTTTGCTATCAACTCGGTCCCAACGCCATGACGCAAGCGCGAAGAAGCTGCCGTGAGGGAGGAGGATTGCCCTGACGCACCAGACTCAGCTAGAAAAGCACAGCGCACCGGAACTTCTGCGCTTTTCGACTTCTACTGCGGCTGCTGTGGACATGGCGTCGACCACAGGTGCGTTCACTTACAACGCGTCGTTGTCCTGGCTGCCCCAGCGTGACCCAAGGAGCGAAGGCTGGGCGCTCACCGGTAGCCCATTGGCAGTGACACTCATCACAGTTACCTACGTCTACTTCGTGAAGATAGCTGGGCCCCGCTACATGTCCTCCCGCAAGCCTTTCAACCTGAAGTCATGCATTCTCGTCTACAACTTCCTGGCCGCACTGCTCAGCGCATTCTTCGTCTGCCGCTTCGTAAAGCTCGCCTACTTGGACCTCGGATACACGTTCCTTCAGGACCTCGACCTGCGTGAGACTCCCGCCAATCTCGAGATTGTGCGCCTCTCGTGGTGGCTGTACGTGCTGAAGATCTTCGAGCTTTCCGACACCGTGTTCTTCGTGCTTCGCAAGAAGAACGACCAGGCCAGTGCGTTGCACGTAGTGCATCACGTCGTCGTGGCTTGGAACATGTGGCTGGAGGTGACCTACGGCGCCCAGTCTCACTCCATGGTCATCAAGTGTGTCAACTCTTCCGTGCATGTCTTCATGTACACGTACTACTTCCTGTCTGCGCTTGGACCGGCCTTCGCACGCTACTTGTGGTGGAAGAAGTACATGACCAAGCTCCAGATAACTCAGTTCGCCATCCTCTTCTTTCACGCCGTTGGCATGGCACTCGCCTCGGGCAACTATGTGCGCCTCTTCATCTGGCTCGAAGGAGCGGAGGCAGTTGTGTTTTTTGTGTGGTTTATCTCGTTCTACACCAACGCCTACACGAAGTTGAGAGCTTGAGAGGCCGTTCAGCGACAGTGTTTTGATATGCTGCGGTGTTGGAACATGATTTAGACGATCCTCTGGTCGATGGAGGCCAGCGATGTGAACTTGTCTAATATGACGCGGGTATTTTACTCAAAAGTACTCATTCGTTCCATTCTCTTATCTGGTACGTCTAACACTGTCAAATTTTATACAGAACGCCAGTTCACCACTACTTGTCCTTCCGAAACTCCCGACAGCAAAGTTCAAGTGAAACGCGCCGCTGGGTAAGATCGTACTGATTATCCTTCAGCCGCTTGACCTATTTTGAGCATGCTCTCGAACTTCCTGGTGGTCGTCGTATTGTCGCGCTGTGCCCACATTGCAGGGAATGCTGTTGCCTAAACTAGTTTTACGACATTGTGAAATGTACCAGGGTGCACCCAGCCGCCATTCTGCTTCCATTTTGTATTACCTAGCTCTTGTGAGCAGAGCTGCGTTCGTCTTGGACCGTTGTCTCATGCGGTTTCGTTTCCATTTAATGTCAAGTATGCTCGTGTACTTCATTCATTCAACACATAAAATTTTCATCACTTCATGCAGAAAGCTAGTAGTGCACACGCATGTTTTAGTTGTTTCAATCGTATGATCATTATCTGGTAAGCTGCATTTGATATTGTCTCGAGACGGAGGGGACTGATTGTTACAGTGCCTTCCCCTTAAGAATTCATGAGAGCTGTCATAGGAAAACATCTGGTAAATGTATGTGGCTTGAAATATCTTTGCAAAGAATTTTTTTGAGCGCAGAGTGCTGACCTATATTTCTTGTGCGCGGAAACACCGCCATTCGCCAAATTCTCGATTTTTTTTTTTTTCTGGTTCAGGCAATCCGAAAAATGCCGCAGTCGCCCACTAGCATCGCTACTCTTCATCTGCACGTGCACGTTTCGGTCTACGCATATTTCAATTTCATTCAGTTTTCTCATTTAAGCATATATGTGCCAAACAAATGCTGTCTTCGATTATTGCGTGTGTGGTGTTGTGCTTGAAATCCTGACCCACCAGAGACCCATCGTCATCATGTTTCTTCATTTCACTGTCATTTCATTGCTCATCAGACCTTCTGTGGTACTTGAATAAAAACCAGAAGGTTTACAAAGTGTCCTTTTGTTCGATCTCCTCGCCCTGCATCAAGTCGATGTATTTCGTCACCGGTCGAGCGTGGTGGCCTCGAGCCTGTCCCTGGTTCCGCATCAGTGGCTATTCGCAATTTCAAGGAAGCACGCGACAGTACTTGTGAGGGGTTTCCTAAAATAGGCCGAAAGATGTGACTCTCACAGTGCCCAGCGTTGCATCACATTTACTCTCGTATTCGCTCTGTTTTATTTTTTATTTTCATTAGGGCTTCAAACATGACCTGTATGGCACCGAAAGTGTCAAATGCAACTCTTTTTTTTTTTTTCTTTAACTGTAGGACAATCTGGATCAGAGCTAGTTGGTACGTTTTGAAGGTGTAACTACAGCCTAACAGGACAGCCTTGTGTCCTGTTGTCTTCCTTGTGTAGTCGACACAGTTGTTAAAACAAAACGGAACAGATTTATTGTCCCTTCGTTTGACAGCACTCGCCCGCACGGCGTACAAAACATACTGCCCGAAAAGGTTCCGTTTCGGTGGCGGCACGGTCCATTCGGGCACGCATTCAGTCCTTGGGCCATAAGTGCGTGGCGCGTCTGTCGACATTTGCGTGTATTTTTCTGTTGGGCTGTAGTTCCACCGTTAAAGTGAATACCTACATTAATTCACTATCCCTATGCCTGGATATATTTAAGGTGAAATATGAAAACAAAATATGTAACCTTTGCACACACAAAAAAAAAAACAAAAATGTTTTCAATAAAACTTGAAGACGGGCTAGATGGTGCATTGCAACTTGACGAAAGGTAATAGCGTACAGGAAGACACATACTCTAGAGAAGACTACACGTTACACGCGCTAACTCTCATCTGTTTTTATTATTTATGTACTTATTTATTTATTTATTATTTCTTTACCGCAAATAAAACAGATTAGAGTTAGCGCGTGTCCCGTGTTGTCTTCTCTCGTGTGTGTCTTCCTAAGCGCTATTACCTTTCGTCAGATCCTTTTAAAACTGCCATACAGGATTTCCGCAAAAACATAGAGGTCACTGCTGGAAGTGCATCAGGAGAGTGCAGAGTGCGAAAGCATTAGCAGTTCTGCGACGTTGACTCCTAATCGACGAATTTCTACATCAACTTACCCACTCCGTTAAGATCAAGCAGACCCTGTTCTCTGGTGCTACCACTCGTCAATGGGTACTTTTTGACGTCAAACGGCGGTGCCTAGCGGCATTCAGGAGTTAGGGTACAGTTTGGCGGGGCCTTCTAATTTGCTGGCTGTGTGGCGTCATCAAACCACAGATGTGACGTCGCATACCTTATGACGATCATTTTAAGAAATCTTATGACTATGACAATGTCTACGTGACGTCATCAAACCACTGACGTCAACCTATTCTCCGGGCCGCTTTCTGAAATTTTTGTTCATTTTAATCTTTTTTCTTTCGTGCTGCATCTGTTTTCGTTTCCCTCAGCGCCCTATGGTGTCCTTGCGCTATAGAAGGAGAATTGCTAAACAGCGTTCACGAGCCCGGCGTAGTGCTGGGTGGTGTTTAGATTCCTGGTCGGGCCACGATTTTTTTCTTTAACTATCAATATGATGGACATTTTCTGGTTCCACTAAGCATGAGGCAAGATGTCGTTACTTATGATGATGCGACGAGAAAACAATCTTCCAGCGACTCATTTTGCGAGCACAACCTAGTAAGCCTTCGTATGATGTTGGATGAGGTAACGACGCAAACATTTTCTCGTGTGTGGTTTCATGATAACCTATCTTGAAACACGCATGTCAGCCGTCTAGTATTTGACTTAAGATGAACAGTTGGTTGTCTCTAAGATCAAGAATCTCGTTCGCCTTTGGTTGAAAGAAATGTATTACTACATCCTCTTCTACTTTCGCTTGTCTTACTGTGCTTATGATCTGGGGAATCATTTTACTGAAGAAAAAAAAAAAAACGCTGAGAAATATTTAACTTCTATGGCAAACTTTATCTTCTCCCAGCACACCCGCCCTTATCAAAATCTATAATAATATTAACAAACCAGGTCTATTATTACGAGCTCTAACAGAACGTTAAGAATTTATGTTGATACCGCACCTCCACCAAGTGTAAGCGTTTATGGAAACGTCAGGACGGTATGCGATGACCGAACGTCAGGACGGTATGCAATGACAGTATCGAACGAACCAGCTCTCAAGGATCAACTGCGCTTAGGCTCCGCTTCGTCGACCTCTTCGACGTATGAGCTGCTGCCGTTCGGAATTATTACAAGAACAGCAAGGTATGTAAAGCTTGTTATACAAAGCTTAGTTCAGAGTATTCACTTTGCAGAGGACACAGATGGACACCGGCCAAAAAAAGAAACTACGGCCGACAACAAGCTATCAGGTTCCTTTTTTGTTGAATCGTATCGATACGGTTGTAAATATTAACAAATATGAAACCAACAATTTTCTTAAAGGATGGCACCGCATTTGTATATTTCACTTTTGTTCCCCTTTGCTATACCTAAAAATGGGTCTGTTTATTTTCAAATTTTCAAAGGCTCTATACTGTCTCACTAAGTAACACGCATGGTTTTATTAATATCACCTATAGCGGTGTGTTTCATTGTTTCTTTAATTGGTGTTTGTTTATTACAAAGCAATCCGTATTTTATGTAAATCTTATCTTTACTCTTTATGTATTTGGTATCTGATGGAGCTAGATTTGTGTTTTCGAATAGTTTATGTTCTGAGGGGAGCTTCTTGAATTGTTGTTAGAATACGTTCCTAAACAGCCCGCCGAACGTCATCCGCAGCGAAAGCCTTTGCATGGCACTGCAGCCCGTCCGTTCCACTCCGGCTTCAGGACAAACTAATTTAAAGCGTGAGCGAAGATAAGTATGAGGGCTGGTTGGGACGACATGGTTTTCCTTATCAGTTCCGGACATCATGTCACTACCCCATTCGCTTCCTTGTAGTTGAAACTGAGTGCTCCTGTGTTTACGCCTGCGTTTGATCTCTGAAATGATACTGAACACCTAAAGCAAACTACTTATTACACACGTTTCAATATCGATAGCTCAATGCGATGGTATCGTAGTTATTTGTGCTTGCGTAAAAGATGTTCAATAATTATGAAAGTTCAGGCACTGTTGCAGTTGTCTTGAAGGGCGCCAAGGCATTAAATGCAAGGTGAGACGAACCCTACTAAATGTTAATTCTATCCGATCAGAACACTCGCACACGTCAGAAATCACATGTACGAGTATTATCGCCAAGAATGCGACCAGCCATGCAAAGAGATACAAACCGGTATATCAGCAAAATGCACTGATAGACTACCGGCGCTAATGCTCGCTCCTCTTCCACCCACGGATAAAAGCGAAAAAAAAAAAAAGAAATGCATTTTGTAATCAAATATTTTAATAACACTATTTTTCGTCGGTTCTAGGCGAACTGTAGCTGCCAAGAATATTTTATAAAAGTGTTACAGCTTATGCGCACTTCACTTACTGCCGCTACCGGGGCGTCGTTTTGTTGACCTTTGGTTATCTATTTTACTGTACGGCTGGCTGCGTTCTTGGAACGATCACGCATGTAAAAATATGTGTCGTGTTCGGTCAAATAAATGGCGGTGGGCTTCCGTTTGTCTCATTTAATGTGTATCTTAGCTCCCTTCAGTCGATGTCAGGCAGTGTCTTTCCACTACTGCGGTGCTGTGAACCTGCTTTTACATTTCGCGTCGTTTCTAAGCCATGCAATTTCAGTGCGAAATCGTGTATACGGTCCCTATAATCAAGCAACAATCTTTGTTTAAACAGAATCCTGATTGGCCTGCCAAATTGTGACGTCACAGTCATTGTGAGCTGGCTGGGATCATTCAAACAGAACAGCATTGCCGTATGACTGAACAAAATAATTGCAACAGCGTTTGACTTCACCATTACTTTTAGCGTTCTCCATTTGGAGGCAGTATTCGCAGTTCACGCTTATGACACCCACGTGGTGACACCACATCGTGCCTCGCTTCGTTTGCAGCCAGGATGGAGCCCGTGGCCACACAGATAATATGTGGCTTCTATATATGCCGTATCAAATTACTATACCAACCATAAGACCGTAATCCGATATTTGAAAGTGCTGACATTTAAATGCGATGATTGGACACTGTGTCTAGTCAGCATGCTGCAAAACAATAGCAAACCCCTCGCATAATTTTTCTTTAAGTGAAAAACAAACAAAAAAAAAAGGTTGGCGCAGCTTTCCTCTACCTGTCGGACTTCCCACCACTTCCGAAGGCCCACAAGAAGTCCCCGGCAGATCCATGGCTGAGAGCCACCGCGTTAATAATTGAAGGATATGCACTTACAGGATGTTTCAGGGAAGACTTTAAGTGGTCTAGAGATCTTAAAAAACAGTTAGTTCAAAATAAAAATTCCCGTAACAAACTCTCTGCCGAAGCAGGCACAACATGCTGCAAACTTCCGCTGATTGCCCAAGTAATTAACTAAAACATACTAATTTAATTATCGCAATTGAGGGATTCGTCCCAATGTGGAGTTCGATGCCGTGAACAAGGCGATTCGGTATCAGTTCCTGAAAAAAAAATTAATATCCTGCAGCTCGACTAAATCCGACGTTTGTTCCTGTACGAAGCTGGAACTGAGCGCAGGAAACGCGCAGAAAGGCACAGAAGCCGAGCCCGGTGGGGAACTCATGCAGTGGCAACGACGCCAGATTCGAACTGCCTGCTTTACTGCGACATGTCATGCACTTTATTTCGCTTTGTCGCTAGTAAAAATAACGACATGCAGCCAGCTGCGAGACAAAAAAGAAAAAACGTACTTACATGACCTGGCCAATACAGTTTGGAGTTCGAACTGGACGTCGTTGCCAATGTTCACGCTATCACCAGGCATCGTTTCTTCACAAAGCTTTCTGCACGTTTCATTCGGTCAGTTTAGATTTCGTACGGGGAAAAGACATCGGATTTTCTTGCTCTCTAGGTGTGAAAAAAATGAGTTTTTATTCGTATGAAAAACAAACATGCAATCGTCTTGTTCATTGTTTCGAACTTCCCATTGAAGTTTAGCATCAAACTGCGATAATTAAAAAGTTAACTAGTGAGTTTTAGTTGAATAGCTGGATAAATGGAAGCGTTTTGCAGCATGTTGTGTCGCGGCAGAGAGTTCGTTCCTGTAAATACTCTTTTTCTGCTTTGAACCCGATATTATTAAAATATTTAGATATTCACTGTGAAACCCTATTTAGATAAGCGAGTTTTTCGCGTTTGCGTTACAAAATCTGATGCAGTCATTTTTGCAGCTTCAACTTCTTAATACTAATCATTCTATAAATTGCTGGTAAAGAGAACAAAGCCGTGCGATAAACCATATTTCAATGGTCATATCTGACTTACATCGCGTCTTTGGCGTTTCGATGAACCAAGAGCCACCCTAAGGCGTCCTTTATGTCTCAAGTGCCGCTTCAGGAGGTTCCACACACCCCATCTCACAAAACAAAAGTCGCTTGGAAGAGCGTTTAACACGTCCGCCATATCTTCCAGTCATTGTTCCTTTTTTTACAGTTGTACAGCGTTTGGGACGGTAGCTGCGAGTTTGACGTACCTATTCTCTCAATAGCAGTAACGTAGTGCAGCAAAGCTCGCTTAGCAAAAAAATTGGGGCGTTATGCGGAGAAGCCTGCTTCAAAGGCATGCGATTTCCCTAACGACAGTGCTGAGTAGCGGCGAAGATACCCTACAAAGGGTTGGTTTGTGGGGTTTAACGTCCCAAAGCGACTCAGGCTATGAGAGACGCCGTAGTAGAGGACTCCGGAAATTTCGACCACCTGGGGATCTTTAACGTGCACTGACATCGCACAGCACACGGGCGCCTTGCTTTTCGCCTCCATCGAAAAGCGGCCGCCGAGGCCGGGATTCGATCCCGCATTCTTGGGAACAGTAGTCAAGCGCCGTAACCACTGCGCCACCCCGGCGGGGTTACCCTACAAAGGGACATTTTATTGACTGGCGAAGCCCACAGAGCAAACCTGTGCTTGCGTTCACATCGTGTAACCCGGGGCCGTATTTCTCAGCGATTCCATTTCAAATACATATGATTTTTTTTTTTTTTTTCATTAAACATCGCGTCAGCATGAAGGCTGCGAGTGGCCAGTCACAAAAATTTCGAGCTAGCTGGTCCGACCGTCGACGATAGACGTTCGCCATTCGTCGCACGCACAGTCTCGAACCACTGGCGGCATCACGTAGCCAATGCTGAGACCCGGTCGCTTCGAGCAGACGCTTGAAAGCCGCGGTTTCTTTACTTAACAAAAGTGACTAATGCTCTTATACCAAGTGAGTCTGAAGTGGAAAATGAATAATGCATCCTTATGAAATGCGGTCCCAAAGGAAGCGTTTCTGACCCACATGACATAGAGTAAGAAACAAAAGCCCTTGTTCCTGTGGTAATTTTGAACAATGGCATATCTTGTGTAAAAAAATATCGAGTCAGACTTGCCAGCTGAACACAGGAACCCCTTTGTTGAATGGATCTGTCATCTTTGTATTTTATTTCTGGTATGGCACCAATAAATGTCAATTTCCTTTTAGTTTAATTGTTCCCAGCCTGAGCGCATGAGAGTTTGAAAGCAGATGGGAGTCATGACATAGATGTATACTGCTTATGAAGACTATACGCAGCCATTATGTTAATTCTTTGTCAGTTTGGGTTTAGTTACTTTGCGTGAAATGATGGCATGCTGCTTTCAAAAATCTGGAATTTGGAAAATTCTCCTTCCTCTCATTGAATCCTAAAGCGATTATAAGTATTTCGTACTAGACCATATCTCTGAGAGAAGCTTCCGAGCTTGCCCAAAGCGCCGCCAGTCCGCCCGAAAAGTTGGGGATATGCCGAGCTAGAAACCTGTTTCAGCGAAGGCTTGGTAAGGTTGCTTTACTGCACCGCACGGCTGTAGTTAGAATAATGGGTACGCTAGACTCGGCTACCTTTGGGGCTGATCTTGGAGGCAGCATATCTCGCTGTTGTTTTGTGGCGGGTTTATGGTGCAACTAAAATTGAATCTGCTTGCCTCTCCTTGTGGGATCACTGCCTGTATTTTACCTCGTAGAGTTGAAAGTAACCTGTGATCCAGTGCACTATTTCTTTTTCACACATTTCTACGTTGCAGTGGTGCCGCCAAGCAGTGTGCAGGACTACTAGACTGCCGAGCCAAAGCGATTCTCAAGACATAGAGTAATTATTTTAGTATCCTATATTAGCTAATTTTTCCGGGCAATGCTTTCGAGGAAGGAACAGGGCGCCCAAAGCGAGGCCTAATATGTTGGGTATGCTGGATAGCTGGCTTCACCGCGCATTAAACATCTGCACGCAGCCATAAACGTTGAATATTCAGGTTCTTTGTTTTTTTTTGTTTTTTTTGCAAGCAACTAATAGTCACCACATAAAGGTTCTTTTTTACTTGGTTTTCGCGACCAGGCGGTTGCAAAAATTGTTTTCTTCAATCTTTACTTTACTGCAATGAAATAATTTTTACACTTCTGTAACCTTATTTATACTAAAAACTTACTGCTGGTTTCATTCCTAAAGAAGAAATTTTAGCCGAGCAGTGTAATACAAGTGCACGTCCAGAAACCTCCATCAGCGTAGTAGCGTAACAGGTGACAGAAAGTGGCCCCTTCCGAATATCCAGAGCCATTTCTTTGGCGCGGATTCGCAACCGCCAAGTTCCTTGTCAGGACGGCTTCACCGCAGCATAAAAATATCATGTAGAGATGGGGTGCGCGACATCCAAGATTTGCCTGGTAGCTGTTCTAGTCCGAGAACAAATTTCCTTTTTTTTTTTTTTGCTGATATTCTGGCTTGATCATCTCCCGTTTTTCTACCCGATGCTTTCCCAGAAATCGCCTCGTTGTTTAGCTGTGAGCCAGAGTATATGGAAAAATAATGTTCATGATCCGGCTGTCTGTGATAATCTTGCAGGAGTCTGATTATGGCCTCGTAATCACCGGCAGCCTGAATCAAGAATAAAGGGTACCAAATAATTTTTGCCTTGACTTGAAGGGACTGCGAGATGAAAATAAGAAATAGAACACTTGTGCCCTTAAACATCTTAATACTATATTTCCCTACAAAATTCTGATATTTCGTCCGGTGGTTCCTTGCGCGAGATGAAAATTTATTTCTCGAATGCATCTCAGCTGCGTGTATGTTGAGGGGAGTGGGGAACGCATCTGTACTCTGATTTCAACATGTGAAGAAGAAGACCATGTAAACTAATCCCAAATTAACCAAGATGCATTTACCTAATTGTGCAGGACTGAGATGAAAAGAAAAAAAAAAGAGCTCATATGATACATATTGACAGCGGAAAAATCAGTTGCATATATGCACTGTTTGAAACAGTGTTGCGTAAAATTAATTTGAAGCAGTTCTGCAATGAAGGAGCTGAAAAAATGTATAGCAACAAAAGTATAGCAACAAGACTGTAAAGAATATCGCCGCGGGCAGAAAATACATGCTAAATGTTTTGATGCGATGAAAGCTTGCTTTTATCAGCGGTGTTCCCGTTTTGTTTTTACATGAAGATAATTATATGATCTTATAACAGTCTTCATTTAATTACATCAAACTTAACTCCTCTTTCCTGTGTAGCATTAGACGGCTAAAAATGCATATTCGTGCGGGGTAAGCTATGGCATTCCATAGCGCGTGAACAATGTGCATATATGGTTGACCACGTATGGTAGCTTAAGGCATGAAGCTGCGAAAACACGGTCTCCATTGATAGCCTCAGTGTGCAGTGCACTTAAACTCCTCGCCTTGTCTTTTTTCAGAGAGCTAGCACTACTATTTTAGGTACAACCATTGTTTCGCTTAGCTTTGAACGCTTAACCTTCAAACCCTGCTAAGGTCAGACCAAACACACACCCCCAAAACCAACAATGTGTGACTATGTGTTATATTAATGCACATGAAATCAATGGTTTGAGTTGCTCGTACGCGTCACAGCTTCCATAGCAGGTGTAAGGCCAGCTGTTGCCGATCCACCGCAGCGGTGAATAGGACAACGGCATGTGCAGCAGATTTATTGAAAAACAAGAAAACTGCAAACCACACTGTTACCTCAATTTGTAAGTGAAACAGTACACAACAGAAAACATACAAAGCAGTGGCAACAAAGATGATGCAGTGCAGATTTATTTATAAATGAAACAGTACACAATACGAAACATATAAGGCAGTGGCAGCAAATATTATTCAGGGCAAATACTTTGTCTTCTCCAGCACATAAGTATGCATGAACCAAACTTATCAGCACGAGGACATTGTCTATGGCACAGAACCCTACCGACGCACACTGCAGTCCCCACATATACGCAGAGAAATAGGTAGTGTCTTCACAAAGGACATTCATTATAAAGCCTTAAATGGACCTCCAGCTATGTTGTTTGCGGTAGTATTATGCATTGGGGTGCTTTGAAAGCCTTGATTTGGGCAAAGGGAATTATCTCCTTTGAAAGGAAGAACAATATTTAATCAAGATAATGTGGCAACCTGGCCCGCATAGCAAAGGACTGTGAAAATTTTGAAAGAGGCCTCTTTCTGCCATCTAGTAAGTATAGCTAGAAGTACGACATCGTGAGTCGGCTACCTGCCGTCGTGGAGATGAACACCACCCCAACCCGCGCACAAAACCTCTTCCAAGGGTGTCAAACACCCGGGGTTGAGGGGGGAGGGGGCGGCGCTTAAGCCTCCTGACGTGTGGTAATTCGATATCATTTCTTTCCTGGGCATGCAATGGCGCCACCTCTGTTATAGCCAATGCCTGGCGTTTTCAGACATGTCTGGGCGTGCAGTAATGGCATCTACATTGTTAAGACGTCAAAAACTGCATCCATGACTAATTTTAGTCATAGTCATGTTTATTCATAATCAGTCATGGTTAGTCTTAATCATAGTCATATTCAGTGTCAGTCATAGCCATGATTATTCCTAGTCACAGTTATAGTCATAGTCATGATTTGTCATAATCATAGTACCTAGTCATAGTCATGGTTAGTCAGTCCTACTCATATCGATAATGATATTGAAAGTTAGTTATATCCATGGTTAATCATAAGCATAGTCATGTTTAGTAAGTCATATGTAGTCATGATCGTAGACTAATTATGATTATAGCTAACAATGGCTATGACTGCGACTAATCAAATCTTAATTAATATGATTAATCATCAGTGGTTGCTTTCATCATTATCGATATCGGGGTGAACGACCTGTGCAAAGGACGTTTTCTGGTCAGAGTTTCTGGTCACACAAAGCACGAGGCAGTAATGCAATCCCAATAAAATAGGCTTCAGCACACACACAGAACGTCCCGGTGGCTGTCAATTAATTTTAATGCGTCGAGGAGACTACGCCAGCAATAAGCCCGTTTATCCTGTTTCGGCACTGTCGGCGTCGCCTAAAGCACAAAGAAAACGGCGCTGGAAATTCGCAAGATATTTTTCGCTGTGTTCTACGACGCGACTGCATACTAAATCGAGTACTCTAGGGGTACAACCATCAAGAATTTCCTAATATCATCGAGTATAGAAGCACGTGATAAAAATAATATATTTTAGAGGGTCAAACAGAGTCAACAAATTGTTTCCTTCAGCTTGGTCACATATAACAGGCAAAGTGAGAAAGCATCTTCTATGTCCTCGTTATTCTTTGTTTGAAAAAGAAAAATTATGAAGGTCTAGTATCTGAACACAGCATAAGAAATTGATGCTTGACGTGCCCAGACTCCTCGGTCCCCGGTGCGGGCTCTCTGCGCGTGCTACAGCCTTCCTTGTTTCAGAAGTGAAGTTGTACAGGACCATAACAACTCTCTTAAATTTCTGGAGTGGTTTTTGTGCCTCAGCGTTAGAGCACTGTGCCATAACCAGCTTCAAGGCTTTATTGCAATACATGGCCGTCGTGTAGATATGGGTGTATAGATACCTACATTGTGAGCACTGTGTGGCGCTTCATCTTTCACACGGCTGAACGTGCTGCTTCATCTTCATCCTGCTCTCTCTTGTAGATACCCATCGTCATCGCGGAGTGTGTTTGGCTGCAGTGTGCGACCAAGGCTTCAGGTCTGCAATAAAGCCTGATTCCCCAAGTCCGACCTTCGCGTTACCTTACACGTGGTGATGGTGCGCCTTGATTTACCCGCTGCTTCGTCACCTGCATCCACCTGGAGCTTCGTTCTGGCCGCCGTTTGACCCCGACCACCATCGTCATGACTCAAGAGGGCCACTCCGCTACTTCGGCTTCTACCAACTCGACTCCAGCTCCCCTTGCCACTTGGACTGTCAGCAGCCGTCAGCGCGACCCGCAGATGTTCGCCGGTCTCCGCGGCGACGACGCTGATGACTGGCTCGACAGCTACGACCGGGTCAGTGCTTTCAACCGGTGGGACGATTCTATTAAACTAATTAATGTGTCCTTTTATTTGACGGATGTGGTCAAAACGTGGTTCCTAAATCATGAATCGACGATTCCGGACTGGGCTACCTTTAAACAAATGTTACGGCAGATTTTCTGCGCTCCTACTGTTCGGACGGAGTCCGCCAAGAAGAAGCTAGAAGCCCGACTTCAGCGGTCCAATGAGACCTACACCTCTTATATAGAAGATGCACTTGCACTTTGTCGGCGCATAAATGACACCATGCCAGAGGCCGAGCGGGTTCGGCACGTCCTTAAAGGTGTTGGGCCACTCGCCTACAACGCCCTGGCCGTGCAAAACCCTACCACAATCGACGCCATCATATCGACTTGTCAACGCCTTGGCAAACTACAGTCAATACGCCTGGAGCCTGATCCCACTTCATTTGGTTTCACTGCCAACGCTGACCTCCGTGCGCTTATTCGCGGATTAATTCGTGAAGAGCTCTCGGCTCAAGGTAATTTGTGCCGCCCTGCATCTGAGCCACATCCTTCAAGTGCCGGCCTGCGTAACATTGTCAAAGAAGAGCTGGCCTCAATGACCTATTCCCCCCCAACATCGGTCGCTCCTACCATCTGTCAGGTGCCAACGTACGCCCAGGTCACGTCCTTGCCGCCCGCAGTTGGAGCGCCTACGCCACCGGCGCCTACCACTGCTCATATCGCTGCATTGGCACCACCTGCCGCGGCGCCGACATACTATCGCAACTGGCGCCCAGCACGCCCTGTTTGTTATTACTGCGGGTACCGAGGCCATATTTCCCGCTTCTGTCGTCGCAGGCTCCAGAATGAACGCCGCGGCTACGACACATTTGAAGCAGACTACCCTCCTCGCTTTTCCGGCTCTAACCCCCGTTCATTCCCTGATTATCCGCAACGTTCATCACCCCCGCCAGAAGCCCCGCTCCGCCTGCTGGTTACAGGCCTTCAAGACGCCGTTCTCCTTCGCCTTTTCGCCGCTCAACCTCGCCTCTCCGTCAAGCTTCTCTGACGACCCCCCGCCTATCGGAAAACTGACCACTGCAGTTTTAGGAGGGAAAACTGCACTCTTCGGCCATCCCAAAAATCCTCCGGAACGTCCCTGGAACATTATTTTAGTGTGGGTTGAAGGTTTATCTGTTGAGGCTTTGGTTGACACGGGCGCCGCTGTTTCTGTGATACACACTGACTTGTGCTCCCGCTTAAGAAAAGTGAAAACGCCTTATGATGGACCTGAACTCCGTGGAGCTAATGGTGCAATAATTCGGCCTTTTGCTGAGTGTGCTGTGCGAGTTTTTGTTGATGGTGTCCGCCACCATGTACAATTTTCCGTGATGTCACCGTGCGCTCACCCAATTATTTTAGGCTGGGATTTTCTGTCTGCCGCATCAGCCAGCATTTCGTGTCGCGACAGGGTCATTTACATGAACGAGGGCGATCCGTCTTCTGAACCTCCCGTGCCCCGTCATCGCCTGCTTGCCGCTACTAACTCAGTGTTGCCCCCTGGATGGGAACAACTTGTCGCGCTTACTTCTACTGACATTGATAACGGAGATGTGCTATCGTGCCTTCTGATCGCCATCTGACCCGTGGAATCGCGCTACCACCAAGTCTTGTTCGGTTTGAGCATGGCACAGCGCTTGTCGCTGCTTCGAACACTTCCCCAGAGCCTATTGTGCTGACTAAAGGGACATGTTTTCCTTGTACTCTGGACATTCACCCGGTGTCCCTCACCACCCTTACCGCCCCCTCTTCCTCACCAGCAGCTTCTTCCGATGCTTCTCTCTGTGTTCTCTTTGGCACCATCAATCCTGACCTTCCTGCGACCCACCGCCAAGCTTTGCAGGAATTACTTCGAAAACACCAAGCCTCCTTTGATGTCACTTCTCCGACCTTGGGCCGAACGTCTTCTGCACAGCACCGCATTATTACAGAAGGTACTTCTATCGTTAGCCGCCGCCCTTACCGTGTTTCCTTATCAGAACGTAAAATCATAGAAGATAATGTGAATGATCTGCTCCGACGAGACATTATTCGGCCCTCAGCTAGCCCGTGGTCATCTCCGGTTGTCTTAGTCAAAAAAAAAAAAAAAGGATGGGTCCGTGCGTTTTTGCGTTGATTACCGCGCACTTAACAAAGTCACTCGCAAAGATGTTTACCCTATGCCACGAATTGACGACTCCCTCGACTGTCTTCAGGGCGCCGAATATTTCTCCACTTTGGATTTGCGTTCCGGTTACTGACAGATACCGATGCACGAAGCCGACAAAGAAAAAACCGCATTCGCTACTCCCGATGGGCTTTACGAATTCAATGTCATGCCTTTTGGACTTTGTAATGCCCCTGCTACGTTTGAGCGCATGATTGACACTGTTCTTAGAGGACTTAAGTGGAAAACATGCTTGTGCTACCTGGACGACATAGTTATCTTCTCTGCGACTTTTTCTGATCATTTATGCCGCCTTGATCAAGTATTAACGTGCCTGGCATCCGCCGGTCTCCAGCTGAACACAAAAAAGTGTAATTTCGCCAAGAAAGAAATCAAGATCCTGGGCCACCTCGTCAGCCGCGATGGCATTCGACCCGACCCTGACAAGCTTGCTGCAGTTTTGAACTTTGCACGCCCTCAGCGGACAAAGGAACTACGCAGTTTCCTTGGCCTGTCTTCGTACTTTCGCCGTTTCATTCGCAATTTCGCTACCATTGCTGCATCGCTGCACCGCCTCCTTACCGACAGTACTACTTTCAATTGGGCCGAAGAATGCGAAAAAGCTTTCCAAACCCTAAAGAATGCCCTCACTTCGGACCCTGTTCTCGCTCACTTCGACGACACTGCTGCTGCCATTCTCCACACCGATGCCAGCAGCCTCGGTATCGGCGCCGTACTTCTGCAACGTGACACTGCTTCTCGGGAAAAAGTAATTGCGTTTGCCAGTCGAACTCTAACACCAGCGGAACGCAACTACACCATCACAGAGCAAGAGTGCCTCGCCGTCGTTTGGGCAGTTCAGAAATTCGGCCCCTACCTCTACGGCCGCCATTTCACGATCGTTACCGATCACCACGCTCTGTGCTGGTTATCAACCCTAAAAAATTTGACTGGACGCCTGGGCCGTTGGATTCTGCGTTTGCAGGAATACCACTTCGATGTCATATTCAAATCGGGTCGCAAACATCGAGATGCCGATGCTCTTTCCCGCTGCCCGCTCCCAGAATCACCACCTAGTGCTTCTTCGCGCCTTCCTGCGTGCACCCTCGACGTCCCGATGTCGTCCAGAGCTCCAAACATCCCCTGTGCTACTCCTGCCGCTGCTCCAGATCGCTACGCCATTATTTCACACCAGCGAGCCGATCCCTACTGTCTTTCCCTAATCAACCTTCTCACCGGTGCTTCTCACCCTCCTACCGCTAGGATGCGCAGGCAACTCCAAAAGTTTAAACTTGACAACGGCGTGCTCTCCCGTTATATTTATTGCTCTGAAGGCACCCGTTGGGTCCCCGTTATTCCGAGAGCGCTTCGCACCCGTATCCTGGCGGCTTTCCACGATGATGCTACAGCCGGTCACTTAGGCTTTCATAAAACTTACCACCGCGTGAAAACCCGTTTCTTCTGGCCAGGCCTCGCCTCAAGTGTGGCAAAATACGTCGCCTCTTGTCTGCCATGTCAGCGCCGCAAACGGCCCACTTCTCCTCCTGCTGGTCTACTACAGCCACTGCCTTGCTCAGCTACTCCTTTTGCCGTTGTTGGCATAGACTTACACGGGCCACTTCCATTGTCCGCACGAGGTAATCGCTGGATCGTCACCGCCGTCGACCACCTAACACGCTACGCTGAGACCGCTGCCCTGCCTAATGGCTCAGCACATGAGGTCGCGACCTTCTTTTTGGAATCGCTCGTACTGCGCCATGGGGCCCCTCAAGTGCTTCTCAGCGATCGTGGTCGCACATTTCTGTCGACGATTGTAGCCGAAGTTATTGAGGCCTCAACCACACATCACAAATTGACCTCTAGCTATCACCTGCAGACCAATGGGTTGACTGAGCGGTTCCACCGCACGCTTTCTGACATGTTGTCTATGTACGTTGACCAGGACCACCGAAACTGGGACGTAATACTTCCTTTTGTTACGTTCGCCTACAATACGGCTGTACAGCGGACCACAGGTTACACCCCGTTTTTCCTCGTTTACGGCCGTTCTCCCGCTACCTTTCTTGACGCCTCTTTCCTTTCTACACATGCCAGTTCCTCATCCTCTCTTCCTGACCAGTTCCTTTCCCGAGTGGCCAAATCTCGTCGGCTTGCTCGCGTCAACACGGAAGCCAGCCAGGAAGACCGCAAGTGCCGCAGATGCAACCCATCGCCAAGTTTCGTTCCGTCCCGGCGACGAGGTGTTACTTTAGACCCCATTACGCACTCCTGGCCTTTGTGACAAGTTACAGCACCGTTACATTGGTCCTTACACAGTTCTTGCAAAAACCTCCCCGGTCAACTATCGCGTCTCCCCTGTTTACCCTCCTCCGGACAGTCGTTACCGTGGCACTGAAGTTGTCCACGTTTCACGTATGAAACCTTTTATTCGGCGCAATCCTGCGGACTAACTGCGGCCAGGCTGGCCGCTTTAACTGCACAGGCGAAATAGTGTGAGCACTGTGTGGCGCTTCATCTTCATCCTGCTCCCTCTTGTAGATACCCATCGTCATCGCGGAGTGTGTTTGGCTGCAGTGTGCAACCAAGGCTTCAGGTCTGCAATAAAGCCTGATTCCCCAAGTCCGACCTTCGCGTTACCTTACAATATGTTTATACAAAACTCTTAGGAGAAATCTAACGGAGGTTTCGGGAGCCGCAAGCGCAGGCGCTTATAATTACAGCACAGTCATGCCAGCACACAGTATTGAATTATCCCCTCTCCGGTAGCGGTCTCGTCATAGCAAGCATTGCACAATTTTCCTGTTTCGGCGCTGTTTAGCACCACCTCGTCAGCCCTGCGACAGCAGAAACGACGTCACGAATGTAAAATTAGGTCGACGCTCAAGCTTAACCTTGAGGGACTATTGACACCAAATTTTGGTGGCATTTTTCTTCTTGCTAATGATGCGTAAGTCATTCCTGTATATCGATCCGCACGCAGTTTTCATATACAGCAGCTAAATAATTTAGAACTGAATTTGATTTTTTCACCAGTTTCGGTTTCGACAGCCAAGAAAAGGATGTGGCGTCGCAATCTTGTCTTGATGCGCGGAATGAAAAAATAGCGATATAATCACTTATTCTTCACGTATAGTGATTCCTGTTCTTGAGGCAGGCTGGCTTTATCATTGTAGTGAATTGAAATGACACAGGAATGATTATATCGCTGTATTTTTATCCCTCGCGTGACCTAGACTTGACCATGGAGGAAGAAAAAAACTAATGGGGAGCTCGCGCAGCCTCCGCAAGCCAACCTCCTCTGACGCCGCTCCCTTCTCTCTCTTGCGCGCAATGATTCTCGGGAATTCAGCCAACATAGTTGCCAGACTCAAGAGCAGTAGGGTACATGGTATTTTTTAGTGACTTAGGATGTCCCCGCGGAAAGCCTACCGAAGTGGACTGCCGAAAGTTGATCGTCTCGTGGTAACACATAAGTTACTTTGTTTACAATTGTTGAATTGTACTCCGTGTTTATAGGCACACTAGTGAGAACTGCAGGTGGCCTTTTCATCTTTGGTTTCGTCAGGGAGACTACGAATTCGACATAACATTGCATGCCTGGGGAACCGGCTTCAGCCTAACAATATGTATTTGAGGTCTGCATTTCCTAAATGAATCAAACGATTTTCGTCTCGAACAATACATGCACATGCGCTGACAAACAAACGTTTACTCACCGTTGGGGCGACAGCCCCGAGAGGTACATCCGTGTTGTTCTTGCATCCTGGCACGCAGCATTTCATATGACAGTACTTTTTGTTGGGCTAGTTGGTTTGATCCCATGCTTGCGGGACTCAGCGCACGAAAACAGAGCACAAGAACACAACGGACGACGGTACGAAGCGATTATCAGCGCTTCGTCCCCTCGTCCTTCTTGTTCTTGCGTGCATCGTCTTTGTGCGCCGAGCCCAGCAAGCATTTTATATGGTACAGCTGAGGGGCCCAGCCATACTTCGCGAAATACACGAGTGCACTTCGCGGCGGCGGCGGCAGCCCCCACGGGATCAGCCCGTCTAAAAGTCCAAAGTTCCATCCATCGCCTGCTCGCAGCGCGCACCTCAGGTTTCTAGTGCAGGCGTCGCGTACCGAAGGCCACGCGAAGGCATTCCTTCAGAGCGAAGCGTGCGAAACCGCAACCGAAACCAGCTACCGGCTACCGCCTGCCGTATCACGTGACGGCTAATTTCCCATGATTCTTTCCATTATATTTTTTATGACTAGGCTTCACTTTTGCGCCGCGGCGCTCTACTTTTTTTTCCCCTCCATGGACTTGACTATTACGTCACAGTCATTGCTCGGCTGTTGAAACCGAAACCGAAACAGGTGAGAAAAGAAATTCGATTATAAAATATTCGGCAGTCGTAGGCGAATGTGACGTGGTGATCCGTGTACAGTCCTAGGCATCATTGCAAATAATAAAACATGAACCCAAAAATTAGGTATTATAGTAGTTTAAAAGTACACACCCGCCGAATTTGAATTTCACGAGTTTTTTATCTATTTTTGTTTAATTTGATATTGGGCGAAGTAAGGCACAGTATCTGTCTAAGTTCTCGGTGGACAGCTGCACTTACAAGTAGCGGCATACGCCCCACTGCAATAGAACACTAGTTAAGGCACTTAACTGCAGTGCCCAAGGATGCGGGATCGAAACCACGCCGCGTAGGCCGCTTTTAAGTGGAGGCGAAAAGCTAGGCGCCCGTGTGCTGTGCGCTATCGGTGAACGTTAAAGAAGCCCAGGTGGTCGAAATTTTCGGAGCCCTCCACTACACTGTCTCGCTTTGGGATGTTGAACACCACAAGCCAAACCAAACCAATGTGCTGCATACAATCGAAAATCATTGGTCAGAACCTCTATCGGGAACTAGCCTCCAAGTTGACTTGCAGGTGGATGTTAAATCAGAAGCAAAATGGCATGACAGCACCCTGAACGTTGCACAAATAACAATTGCCACAGAATTTCTATACGAGTGGTGTGCGATGTGAGTGCACGTTAAAGATCCCCAGGTGGTTGAAATTACTCCGGAGCCCTCCACTACGGCACCCCTCTCTCTGTTTCCGCTTTCACTCCCACTTTCCTCCCTTCCATTACGGCGCGGTTCAGGTGTCCACAGAACGTGTGACAGATACTGCGCCTTTCCTTTCCTGTCAACCAATTATATTATAAATAACGTGCCCGTCACCGAGCTCGATTGCCTGGTTCTGCGAGGTATTCTTTTTTTTTAATTATTTTGCTTCCTGCTGATTTTCACGTTTCAACCATACCAACGCCGGCTCCAAGTTTTCTGCTACAAAGTTCAAAGTTGTAGTAACAAAGTTCAGTCTAATATCAAATCAACAACTACTTCATGGTGCCGAAACCCGGGATGAGAAGATAGTGGCGAAATCCGAAAAGACCACGATGGACCAAAATGGAAAAGCTCAAAGCGAAGAGGCGAAGTCGACGAGGGCAGAACACGATTATCATCAACGAGGCCACAACAGCACTGCCGACAGCCAACGTCCAACAGTTGACAGCTCTGCTTCACAGACTGGAAGTCAGCAATGATGAGCTGCGGAAGATCAACGAGGGCCCTTGTAAAGTGCAAATGTAAAATACCCGCCCTCGCGAAAATTTGGGTATTTTACATTTGCACCGCCTCTCTTCTGAGACCGGATTGAAATTACTGTTCTATGTGCAAAGCAAACTCTTTGTTCGACGGTCAACACGTTTAGCAGGGATGAAAGTCATTGCGAAAATTTTTGAGTGCAGATAAATCGAGAATGACAAGGAAGTTCCCATTCTTTTCCTTTTTATTTTTTCCAAATTCTAGTTAAGCATCCATATTTATCTGAATACTCCAATGCTTTAACATAAATATTTATAATCTACAATGTACCCTGGCCAATCCCCCGCCTTGGGTATGTGCCATTTTGTCTGAGGTCACCATCATCATCATCATCACTAACAGGGCCTGTCTCATCGACCGTGTGGTAATCGGTACTATAAAATACAAAAATGAAAATAAAAAGGGTGCAACCGCTTGATGAGCGTATATATTGATCAAGAAAGCTCTGTCTCAAACTAAAAGACACACAAGCATTACGTCATGTTTGGCTAGTTTTCCTCTCCCCTGCAAGAGCTTCTCTTACGAAGGACAGTATTCAAACAATTGGGAAAAAAAATGTAGTGATAGGACCGATCTAAATCATATGATCTGGAGCTTCTCTCAGTCTTCACAGGCGAGGTAATTCGTTAAAGTCCATGAACATTGGGACACACTATTTCTCATCTGAGTTAGCTCCGACTCGGAGATTCAATTCCAACTCATCCGATTAACCGAAGGCGGTGCCGAAGCAAGGGTAATCTGTAGGTAACTCCCTACATCCGCCGGACAAACAAGTTTTTTCACACGTCCGTCCGTGCATGCGAGGAAGCAAGGGTAATCTGTAGGTAACTCCCTACATCCGCCGGACAAACAAGTTTTTTCACACGTCCGTCCGTGCATGCGAGGAAGCGTACGAAAATTTCCAATGATGAAGGCCCGGTGAACAGTTCACTGTGTAAACAGCGCTTTAAACGCCGCGCGACTGATGTAGTGTCATCGCTTACACTGCGAGGCGTTAGATGGGGCTACCGGACCATGCGCAGCTATATGGGCTTCTTCCTTTTAAGCCATTTATAGCCTTGTCGTACCAACGCGACGTATTATATTATATAAAAAAAAAATACTTTTTGTACATTTTCTAGTTTTTTTAGCCAATTTGCCTATAAAATTTCTCCCAAACGTAAGCCGAGTGCGCGTTAACCGTTGCTGATCCTGTGAAAGGCACTGGTGGTTCGTATTCACCCGCGCAACAGTGGCTTACTCTATGGCTGTATGCCCTCAGAGACGATAGGGAACTTCTGAAATTATTTTCCGTCAATATCAGACAAAGGAAAAATAAAGGGCCTAAAGATGGGAACTAAAAACACAGGCGCGTAAAATAAAAGTCACTACGATTCTTTAGATCACCAAGAGATGGCAGCACGGGGCACAATGTTGTGCCTGCGCGCGAATGGCAGCTCTACTGCCAGATGCGCTCGACACGCGCCCGTCCTTGAGGCTTGTTGACTTTTTGGCGTGTTCTGAATGCGACCTGCGGCTGTTATCGACTCGAGTGGCGAAACAGCGGTGTGATGGCTGTGTTTTTCCTACGCAGAAAGCTTCCAGCTATCTAATGATTTCAGTATCTACAGGTACAGTTTTTCAATCTCGTACATCACTGCTGCAGCGAGCTATCGATTACACGCGAAAAGCGCTTACGTGTTGCCTCAAAGCATCGATTGCATTGACGAATCAAATTTTACTTTCTGAATCTATAGGCGCCAGTATAAGAACGTATTCTTTGCGGGAGCGCAGTGATTGATTGCGTGGAAGGTCGCCATCTGCGATGACCATAGTTCTTGATTTATTCGTAGGGAATAACGTCGCAAAGCCCCTAAAGGCTATGAAAGACGCCATAGTGGAAAGCTCACAATGACCATTTGGCTGTCGCAAGACCTGCAAACAGTCATCGGGAAGTCGCCTGGCATGCACGCAACAGGAGTCGATATCCCTGTTTCATCAACCCGACTGAACCGAGTCCTCTCAGCACTGGGCTAAGCAAGATGAAGCAAACACCGCAGCTAGTTGTTGCCTACGTGAACTCGGCTTAGGGCGTAAGGTAAGGTGGGTCAAGTGAATAAACCGTGCAGGCGAGTTCGCTGGACTCACCCCGCCGCCCACTCTACTCGACCCGACTGCGCGTACATAAACGTACCCAAAAACTGTTCTTTTTTTTTTTTTTTTTTACCCTACACGCAAATTTGAGTCGACTCTGTCGATGTATACGCACAGGACTCATATCTCTCTCGTCGAGTAAAAGCGTGTTCACAATTAAAAAGATTCTTTACACGAGCCGCGAAGGGCTCTAGTAAGTAATGGCGTATCATTTTGTATTGTTTTGTTTTTAGGCTACAACACTACAGACTCTCTAGAAGAAAATATCTGCCCCTCGATGAGGTGGTCTCCAAAGTGGAGAAGATGATGACGCCTACAGACACGAGCACACAACTCACCCGCGCGATGAAGCCTAATACAACCCGGGTCCAGTGACCCAACTCTGCGGGTTAGAAGGCAGACCTGTTCCACATATTGTTCATTCGCTTCCCGTAATGCTTGTCATTTGTGTTTCTTTGTCGTGCTACAAGCATTTCGAATGATCAGTATGAACCAACTCACCCAACAAAAAGTTTTATTGAACTTGGCTGCTGCTCATAGCGTAGACTTGCCCAAGCAATAAGCCTGACGATTCTACGCATGCAGGGAAGATTCAGCAAACTACTGAGAGTGGGCGGTTGTCCTGTCTAGCAAATTCTGTTCAATTCTCGACACTAGGCCAAAGGGCCCTCGTAACACGACCATGGACTGTAGCAGCACCCTCTGGAGTCTCAGAGTAGACTCTCCACCCCGCCCCCTCATTATCTACAAATAAAGTTTTCAGTTAGTCAGAGTGTTCAGTTTATAGCTAATTAAGTTTCTGTGTCACATTTTGCTTGCCAGGTCTGAAATGGTTTCACTGTCATCTACTGATGCCCACAGGTCTTGCTAAAAAGCCGAAAAAAATAATAATACACAAGATGTATAGATTTAAATTTGAGCTACTCGTGCAGGCCTTTTTGAGTTTCGTGAGAGAATACTATTTCAGAACCAGCCTTGGAGGTTTATATAATGCCATGATAGCCTAGCACGAGTTTTTCCTGGGGCGAAGAGAAAAAAAAAGAGGGGCTCTCAAAACTTCATGGTTCCGCCTATTCCAATTTTCTAGGAAGCAGGGAGGGGTTGGGGCCCAAAATAGCTCATTGCTTCATCCTGTCCTGTTTGAAAGTCTGTACTTAAGGTAAAATTTTAAAAACATCAGTCACTTATGCTAGATTCCTGTCGAAAGATATGCTCTCCGCCGCGTCTCAAGTCATTCTATAGGGAAAACACTCTCACCCCTCTTGAGTGAACATATAATGGCATCCACCATTGAAGGGAGGCACAGAACACTAAAAAAAAATGTTATGAGATTATTGCGGAGATGAAAAGATCTGCAGATCAAGCACTACGAAAGCAAACAAACAAGCAAGTATTTATCGTTTTAATCTGGCAGTGAAAATCGCATGAAATAAAGTCACTGGATAAAATGACTCAAGTATAAACAAACTAGGCTGAGAGCACTTATACAATTTGTATAAAACGTAAGGCTCCCTTCGCAAGGGCGGCTACCTTCGCACCACCGATTACACGCTTTTGTCTCTAGATGGCGCCACGCTGTTTTTAGTTCTTGGATGAAGTGGTATTCAGCTCGACCCCGATGGTCCGAACGCTTGATCGAAGACTCATATTTCCATGACCTTAAAAGCCTTAAATATACACTCTGAAATGGACGCAACTCTATGCTAAAATCTAAATCTTTTTAGTTACTGTCTTGTGGGAGAGATATTTACATTCGCTTTTGTTGAAACACTTTTTGTCGACGCGAAAACTCCATCGCGGTGGCTGATCATGGTTGTAAGCTTTGGGCTACGTAAAAACAGGCGCATGCACTGAGTGAAATATTCTCGACAAAAATTTTCTGCATCGGTTCTAGCAAAACCGTTGTACAGCCATCCACTTTAGATAGCAAGCTTGTCAATGCGCTCAAAATTTTTTTTAAAAATGTAGGTTTAAAGTACACAGTGTTCTGTCCCTTTACCGACGGTGGCAAATGGGAAGTATAGCATACAAGCCCCATCGCTTGCCTTCCGGTTACATAGCTTTTCCAGGCAATACCAGAATCCCTCAATACTGTTTTTAGGGACTCTGGTAATATGCTTACGTGAGTGCAGTGAGTATGTGGTGTTATCATGCAGTCGGCATCGCGAATGTGACTGTCTAGTTTATAGAAGTGCCCTGAATTTTGCGCACGTGAAAAAGTCAAAAGCAGCCACCCCCTGTGCCATTCTTCATAGGGTGCTAACAGTGTTTATCTGAAGTGTGGAGCAGCCCTTATTCGGATAAGTGACACCATTTGTCATGAAAATACTGCGTCCATTAGAAAACTCCCGGCCTGGATGGTGCTTAAGCTGGCGTGTGCGCTGTTTAAGAGCATTGTGATTTATATGGTTACTAATCTTTCCGTTCACTTGTCTTTGGGAACGTGGAAACGACCTAAATATAGAGACAACGTAGGCACAAATGCCAAGCGTCATCCATTAGCACTCGTGGCAATTTTTTTTTTTTTTACGACAGGAACATTTGTTAAATGTATGTACTGGGAGAAAGAACATGCGTCAAAACATAGCCTGCGTTTGCGCCTGGAGTGAAGGTCAGAAACGAATTTTGTATTTTGCAAGGTTATTCCCAAAATGCGTATACCTTGTTTCAAGCTTACTATTTTTGTTGTCTTTGAACTTGATTTTTCATTTGCAATGATTTTTAGGTCGCAGCAGATTAAATATCACTAATTTAGCGTCTATGCCGTTGTCTCTCTTTTAATGCTATCCCTAATCTATCAATTGATAACAGCCAGATGATAAGCGCAGGCATCACCGGTTTGCGTCCATGGATGGCACAAGCAAAACTGCGAGCGATGTCCCCATAAACATTTGCCTTACTGGGATATCCCGTTTGATTTACTTTTGAAGAGTGGCTGAACATTTACTCACCGAGAGCTGCTAGTGAAGTAGATTTCCCGCGACCAAATTTCTGTTGGTCATATTAAAATAGTTTATAACCTAATTACAAGCTTCAACCCGAAAAAGCGGAGGGTTTTTTTTTTCTTTTTTTTTTTTTCATATTCGATCTCTTTGCAGGCTTCTCCTGCATGAGATGAGGTAACCGTATTTCCCCTCACTCCATTAAGGGGAAAGTGCGCTCTGCACTGCGATTCGATAGCAGTGCAGGGCTCAAGTGCTGGTTTCTGGAAATTCGGTGACCCTTTTCAGCGAGGAAGACGGCGTGTAAGAGAAGGCACTAAATGACAAAGGTAGAAATTTGGACAAATCGATATTGGTCCATAGCGTAAGAGTGCAAAAATAGGACTACGGACAACGGGGAGAACACACACCGGTGTTCTCTTCTGGTGTGTGTTCTCCCCGTTGTCCGTCGACCTGTTTTTGCGCTCTCTTACGTTAATGCACAGGATGAAGGCGCTGGAACATCGAGGAACCGTTACCGCTAAAGTTTCTTTTTGACGTTCATCTTATCCAGGCAATCTGCAGTACAAACTGGCTTGTGTATTCATGGCAGCCCCGTCAACTCACTTTGCAATGTAATTTACCAGAAAAAATGCATAAAATCCTCACATATGAAATAAAGCCCTTTTTTAGGCACTGTAAGATCCCCTAGTATTATTATGACGTAATTACCGGCGAGATTTCATAACACAATGCTACATTCGCAGCTCGGGCCGAAGACTTTCTATTCAGGCTATGTCGCCTTGAATATTTCTTGTTCCCAGACCGCTTCGTTAAGCTTTTACACACGCGCGCAATAGCATCAGGCCTCAACGCGCAAGTCAAGAAGCATGCCCAGTGTGCTACCGCGATCGTTCCACTCTATGTAGCCATTGTGTCCTATCGTCGAGTTCATATTATTCATGGCGTCATATGAAATCGCATGGGACAGGCTTCAGTGCAAGCCTACCTTCCCGAGAGCTCTTTCGCTCTTATCTGACCGCGAGCGAGGGGAACCGAGAACAGCGTCATAAGAGAAGGCCGCACACCCGAGCTCGGTGGACCGGTTCCCTCCGGCCACCGTGCAACGCCGGTAGAGGTAACGCAGGGGAAACGCTGCTCCTGCGTTCGGCCTCCTGATTCACGACAGCGCACCTCGACGCTGCTCAACGGCTGCCGCTGTTCCGCTGCCGCCATCGTATCTCGCGCTAAAGCCCACGGCGTTCTGAGAAGTTAGCAGCTTAGGCGACCGAGAGAGCTGCCGTCGTCGGTTGGATCGTGACAGTGATCTACACTGGAGGAAGTCCCTCGTGCCGCCATTTGCAACAAGAGGGCAAGCACTTGCCTCTCCTCCTTGCACTCTTCGCTGCCTCTTCCTATGCCACTCGGTAGAGGAGACTCGCTTAGTGCCTCGAATGAACACTGCGGCTAGGTCGTCTTGGTGACGATGCGTGCGTCGCTGTCAAGGCGCTTGAGACGGCGCGCGTGACTCCCAAGACAGCCGGCAGGGGGCGCCGCATGTCTTCGAATTTTAACAAGCCTGGACCAGCATCGAGGCAACTCGAGTGTGGCCTTTGACTTCATTTTCTGTTTTTGTTTTTGTATTTTATTCTTTAAGTGGGCCCCGCAACGGATAGCGAATGTTGCATCGCCTGGTTGGGTCGTGAAGTCTTCCTAGAGGTTGCTTCTTTACGGCTGCTTTTTAGGGAGCCATGCAGATTACACATGTGCTGCGAGGCGAGCTCTTCCATTAGTTCGCACACGTTGTGCAATTCAGCCAGGCTGGTTGGTTAGGTTACTTTGTTGCATAACCAGCCGAAATGACGCTGGTGGTTATGGTGTGGAAAAGGGAACTTAAATTGCGCGACTAACTTATGCAGCTTTATTATTAGCAGTATTATAATGGAGGAAAATGCATCCCCTCCAGCAGCATAATGCTTGATGCCCATTAGGCTACTTTAGCACTAAAAAAGCGGCGGGAATGCCCCGGCCAGAAACGAGCAAAGCTTCGGCCAGCCTGCCTCATTACAAAATTTTCTAAAGCCGGGCGCGCTGCCATAAATTACCATAAAATTTTTAAGGATTATGTGCAACAGTTCTTCCTCCACTTTTTCTCAGTTCTCTGCTGCCAGCATTGGTACTTCCAGAGACATTCCACAATGTCACATAACGCGTATTTAGTTGCGCGTTTACGTGACTGAATTCATATTAAAGTCAAAATTACGAATATCAGTTCGAATATGAAGACTTCGGAAACTACTTTCCTTTGCGAGCAGAAATCTCATTTAGACAAAAAAAAAAATAACATTTTCAAGGTTGTTCGAAGCACCTCTATTGTTACACACGCCTTGACAAGCTCGTACCCAGATTATAGCGACGTTCAGTTATGCCTTATAAAGTGGTGCATATCCCGATGTCCTGAACATTGCTAAGTCTGTAATGTACGTAACTGAGAGGATGTTAATGACCCTGACAGCTGTCGACCGAGTTCGGCACTTAGTGTCATAAATGCTGTATTTCAGCAGGTAGTTTCTATCCAATTAAAGACAGCCATCTAAAGATAAACAACGTTCACACTCAACCCCACCATGGCTTCAGAACTAGTGGCTCTACATCTTCAGTAGAGTCTGACATATAAACGAATCACTTATAACGAAGCAGCCATGGCAATATTTCTGGACCTCGAGAGTGCTTTCGAAACAATTAGTCATCCTACACTACTAAGGAAGGATTCGTAGTGAGGTCAATTTCATTTTCTTTGCATATTAACGATTTGCCTTCAGCTTTCTTTTCTGTAAGTATTCATGCACACAGACGATACGGCTCTATTTTATGCAGGTGATATACTTCGTGGTATAATGCGCACTGTTAATTTACAGCCCTACTTCGCTGTTTCTTCTTGGGCTGCAGCAGATAAACTTACTCCATGTAAGGCAAAAACTAAATCCCCATGCTATTTTATTCCACAGGTATACACTCAATTCTACAACGCATTTCTGTCAAGATATCTTGATAGTGACGCTATAGGAGCAAGTGAATAGCAATATGTATTTGGACCCTATGCTAGACGGTAATTTCAGCTGGAAATCACAGGCTGATAACATATTTTCTAAACTAGCATCAGCCTGCTATGGCCTTTTAAAAGTGAGGGCATGTATTGATTTTTCTGCGTTTAAGTTTTTTTTCTCCTTCTCTATCCCTTATTTTCATATCATATTCTGCTGCGAATTACGGCTTTCCACATTTAAAGTTACTTCGATCCAGATGTACGAATACAAAAATGGCGCATCAATCCTCCATTTCAGAGGTACGTTCGAATTAACCAGTCTTTTATACCGCAATAAGAAAGTACTTCCTTTCACGTTATCCTCTGAAATGAAACATGCCAAGCTAGTAAATAGCATAATAAGTACGTTAAAATCACTGTTATACTCCAGCATTGTTATGCATGTCCGTAACTCGAGAGGCACCCCTAATATGAGCTTCCGTTAACAATTAACCGATTACCCGAAACATGTATGTAAACTACTGATTCATTGCCGTCGCCGGATTTTATGGGTAATAATGCGTTTTACGCCATCAGGTTAAAGTATGGAATGTCTCACCTAAGGAAATAAAGACCACGAGCAACAATTTTTTCTCCATAGAAAGGTTCTCATTTTCTAAAACCAGTTGTACTGCAGTGCACCTACGTTTCTATTGTTTTGTAATCAAATTGTGCTTTTCCTGTATTTTTGTATGGTTTCTGTGATACTTAATAATTTTTTCACCACTCCACTACTTTTCGGTTCTCTGCGTTGATCGCTGCTGCACGCACGCAGGTATACCTTCAGGGCCTACAGTTTCGGCTACTGGACCTGTAGTTGCTCTCTCGTGTTTTGTGTCATGATGAAATAAAATGTCAAAGTGTGAACAAGTGCTAAAAAGACAGTGAACACTTATTTTAACATCCAAATAAGTTAGGCTCTGGAAGTGGCACGTTTCTTCTATGATCCATAGACACAGCGCAAAAGACGGGACAAAGATGGAGGGACACCACACAGCGCTGTGTGGTGTCCCTTCTTCATCGTTGTCCCGTCTTTTGCGCTGTAGTTATGAATCACTGAAAACACCAACTCGCCCAACAACTCTTTTTGTCGAACTACATATCTTCTCTTATCATTTTTTGTTTATCTTTCCAACAAGAAAACAAATGTAAGTAACAATGTACACAGGAGCTGTCGAGGATATAATGGGCAGATACAATACTTGTAGCTCTTTCCAGGAATTTCAGATTTTTCGCCATTGGACAACGCTATAAAGTTACTGCCAACCGTACTGCATACACCTCACAGGAGCACAGACTACGAGGCACATTTGCATCTCTAAGCCGCATCTCACGGCAAGTCATCGAGGCTTGAGAGCATCCCCTCCACGAACCTGTCGACCTAACGGCACATGACATGCCTATCTGAATGGGAACTGTTGAGCCGATGAAATGGTTCTCATGGCTTCCTGAGTGAACCAAATAGCCTAGGTACTCGAGGTTGCTACTGTATATGTACATACGGTTTAGTTCTTTTGACAGTATGCACTAAGTGAAAGCGCAAAGACTGGATCAAGCACGGAAACGACACATCACTTGTGCCGCCTCCTGCCTTTATCCCTTCCCATCCTTGAGTCGTTCCACTGGGCCAGCGCATCGACAAACTTCGGTCGGGCGGTCGGCATTATGCCGGGTCCGTCGATTAATGACCACGTTTTTTGCTAAGCGTATTATGACTTAGCCAGAAAGCCGGCTATGCCTCCTCTGCTCAGAGTGTTTGAAGTTTGTCGGTGCATCTCCTTCATTTTTGGAAAAAAGAATAATAGTAATAAAACGCGCTGATGTTATTGCAAGCAAAACCTGTCGAGTCTTCCTTTAGGCGGCAGCGTTGTATAGTTTTCCCATTTCCCTCCTGTGAGTCTGCACGTGTCCCCATGGCCTCCTTACAAGCATATGCCTGCACGTCACCCGCGTGGTAGCATTTTCCTCTCGCAACGGCACTCAGGAAAACAGTAATGGAGAATGTGTACCTCCTTTTCATTCGTGACAAAACATCTTTATCGGAACAGTGATGTTTTTACACGGGTGGACTGTTTGAATATGCTTCCCAGTCGCTGCGCTGCAGAGCAACAAATGGCGGATGTCGCTCGCGTCACTCGACACCTGGCCATCGTATATGGCCGCAGGAGAGGGCTTTGCCGCCCTTGACGAACACGTGTTCTTCGTGATCTCAATATTTGGACATGGCGGCGACGTACTTTTGGTGCGAATGCAAAAAAAAAAAAAAAAAAAAAAAAAAAAGCTGGAAGGCTGTTTTGCAATGCTCAGTGCGGGGCGAACACCTACGGAAGAGTAAAAAAAATAACAATAAAATAATAAAGGAAACATTGACACGCGCTTGGTTCGTTTTTAAGTAGAAATCAATTCGACACGTGTCATTCGCAGCTGCCGTTCCGACACGAAATGTGCGCCGGATGTGCTCGCATATTTATGTACTATCATGTCGCAGTAAATGGCTAACTTGACATTGCATGAAAGATAGCAAGGTGAGAGCCGACGATACTGTGAGTTATAATAGTAATTATTAATAACCGTATTTATGTCAGCTTGCATAGTACAAGAAGCTGAAGATTAACCATGCTCTCGGCGCATGATAGGTTTAGTTGCTTATGCGTCATAAAACCGAACGCAACACACAAGAAGCTGAAGAAGCACTGTAAAGCCTGTCAGTTATGACAGCTTGACAGGTAGACAAGGACGACGCAGTGTTTTTAAGGACTGCGCAAATACGCGTTCGCAGAAGGACACACCACGCAGGTTCGGCCCTGAGAGAAAAGGAGAGAAAAAACTTTCTGGGGGGGATGATCGGTGCACTTTGTCCACGGCTTCGCTGGCGGCAGCTGACTTGCGGACTTACTGGATGATCCAGGCTTGTTGCTGGTTCATGTTGTCAGGTTGTCACTGGTTAGGGCCGCCAACCACTGCTCGTATGTCGGGTATGGCACTATTAACTTTCTGTTCGATTAACCCTAGAATTTGCGAAATGTATAGTAGAGTAACTTGCTAAGGACAGTTACTAAGTTCAGTAACTTGGGTATTTTTAAGTCAACTGAATTGAGTGGAGTAAATGATGTGGCTTAAACACCACTCTAAAAGCAGAGAGACGCAGTTAGGAAGCTGCCACGTGTCATACGCACTAGCTGTATACGCCACTTTCACCACAGTGCAAGGACTTACACTTTTGGACAGGTTTCTTTTCAGTGCCGCGAAACGGCGTCCTCAGCATTTCAGTAATATAGAGGGGCACATCTACTTCACATGCATGTAGACTAGATGTCTTATTACCGGTTATGATGCAACCATACAGTGGCGGAGACATAAAATAGACATAGAGATAAAAGTTAACAAAAAAAATCACCCCTTAGACCCTATAATTACTGAGTGAGATGGTAGCCACCATCCTGAATCATAGGGTAATCGAGTGAAATCAATCAATTAACCTACCTGCCCGCCTGCCCGCCTGCCCGCCTGCCCGCTTGCTTGCCTGCCTGCCTGCCTGCCTTCCTTCCTTCCTTCCTTCCTTCCTTCCTTCCTTCCTTCCTTCCTTCCTTCCTTCCTTCCTTCCTTCCTTCCTTCCTTCCTTCCTTCCTTCCTTCCTTCCTTCCTTCCTCCTTTTTCTCCCTTTCCTCTCTCCCTTCTTCCATCCCTCCATCCACCCATAAGTTCCACCCATCCGTCCATACTTCCGGTCATCCGTCCGCCCTTCTGTTCACTGCTCACGACACAGTTTATTAAAACAGTAACGATACTTCTCAGGTGCTGCACTGCGAAATAAAGCGATGACGGCGTGCACATTATAGTGCTCGGATCCGCCAAAATGCACTGAGATCAGACATGACGAAGCAGGTTTTCTATTATCTGTGGCTACTGGGCCCACCATATCACCATCTGACCCGCTTTATGGCACTCAAGCCAGCTTGGTGAAGTTACGGGATTGCCAGCACATTAATCTAAACTGAACAGAGCCAATATTTTCCTTGCTTAGAACCCATGCTTTTTTCACTAAGTAACTTTGTCTAGGTATTTTTTTCCTACCCCGTCCCTTTGGCACGCAGCGCTAACCAGGAAAAGGAGGAGGTGTTTCTTAACCCAGCCGCGTCTGGTTCCGAGGAAAGCGGTGCCGCCCCGAACACGTGCGACCGCATCGCTTGCAAATGATCCCAGCTCCGCGGCATACGCACGAAGTCTAAAGACGCAATTCAACTGCGAATAAGGTGTAGCAAGGAGCAGGGCCCGACAGCGGGCGAGCGGAGGTGGTGTCAGAAGGAATGCGTGTGACAAACAACTGCCGAGTGTCGCCTAATAACGGCGGCCCACCGCTGCCGGCATCCAAGGAGGAAGGTGGATGAGCGCATGCTTCGCTGAGAGGCTGAGTGCGCGTATTTACAGCCGACAGGGCGGGAAAGAACGAGCACAGTGCCGAGGAGGCCGCCGGAGAGTAAGCCAAAGCACAAGAAGGAAGGATGGGGAGGGAGGGGGGGGGGGATAGAACTGGCACATTCTTTGCACGCGTCGCTTACAAGTCGTGCTTTCCTGAGTTACTCAACACCCCGCTCCGCTGGCGGCGACGGCGGCGGCAACGATGACGACGGGGAAAGGCAGGCCTCTGTGGCCCCGACGTCTTCCACGGACCGCTTTCGCGACCAAAGCGAGCGGGCAAGAGCTGGGAGACTGCATCACCTCCACCGCCGCCACCTGTTCTTCGAGTTGCCTGCGGACCAAGGATGGAAGAAAGAGATGCGGAGGGCGAGCGTATGGGGATGGGGGAGGCTGTTGCAGATGATCTGCATGCCGGAGGAGTAAAAGCGGGCGACCTCCGGCTGCGTTATGCGGGCGAGGCGAAAGAATAGGGGACACTATTTCACCCGCGCTGCCAGACAAGACGAGGCTGAGTACGCCCTGGCTTATTTTCTTTTTATTCGCAACGGCGGGCCCTCCACCACAATGGCCCCGAGACTGCGCGTATGTACAGACAGACACGCCCTGTGCGGAGAGCAGCGGGAGAGCATGTGGCTGCTCAGGAGGAGACGGAGGAGGAGGAGCAGTCCTGGCGACCAAGGGGGGCCGAAATCCATATTTACATTCCTTCCACGTGTAAAAGAGACGACGCCTGAAGAGCGAGGCTTCTTCTTCCACGCGGTGTGGCGCACAAAGAGAGAGAAACCCCCTTGGAGAAGGCGGTGGCAGCGGCGCCGGCAGCCGGCGAGCGGCGGGCGCGCTCCACCTCGATGGCATGCACGTTTCGTCGTTTCTGAGGCCTGCCGCCGGTCCTTTTCTTCTTTCTCTTGTTTTTCGGCACGTTGTACATTTATGCCTCTTCCTACGCCCGACGTATCCAGTCGCGCGCGAGCTCGCGTTGCCCTCCTGGTCGACCAGCACGTCACCGTCACCGCGGAGCACCGCTCCCTGCGCGAGCTGTCAGCCTCGGAATACAAGGCTACGGGGGAGACTGTTCCTCAAATCTGCTTAGCTTTTGAGGATGGGAATTTGGCCCTGCGAACACACCGCGGTGGTCTGATGTGCTATAGAAAAGTTGTTGTGGTGAAAGGCGCCGTGTCGAAAAGAATCTATAAGCTTTTGCTCTCGGGCACTGGGTACACACCAAGTGGATATGCTATCAGCATCAAAATTTACCGGTATTGGTAGCGCTAAAAATTATTTATTTTTTTAGCCCAGTCATGTAAGCCAAACGCTTTAAATCTCCGAAAGAGGGGCGGATGTCCGCGCTAAATCTTCTGGTATAATGCAATACTGCAGGCGACTAGGTCGCGAGGCTGCACTACTGTAAATATTAATGAGACAGCTGTAAAGGCCGCTTTCTCCAGCAAATCAGGCGTTCCCGGCGTTGGCGTACTGAACGAAAAAAATCCCTGGCATGAAGGCAGCGCGTAGTTGCTTGTTGGCATGGCCGGCCCCCGAGTAGACACGGGGTTGCCAGACATCACG
Organism: Amblyomma maculatum; assembly: GCF_055883805.1. NCBI lineage: Eukaryota > Metazoa > Arthropoda > Arachnida > Ixodida > Ixodidae > Amblyomma > Amblyomma maculatum. The sequence goes on along the minus strand of NC_139347.1, from coordinate 33,907,662 downwards.
CGACCACATGAAACGGCTGATTCGGCAGGAGCGGCCAACTCGGGTCTATCTTTCCAGATGGGAGGCTCAGATCAAAATCAACCTTTGAGGACCCTTGGATTCTGAATCATACTTACTACCCACAGGCCTCGCAGGCACGCTGTTGGTTAACTGAGCTTTATATTCATGTCAGGTGGCCTTTGTCACACTACTTTGTGCTAAATCGCATGTGGATATAAGAGGAATACACTAAAAGCCGTTTCACATGATGCGATTCTCGCCGCAGCATAGTGCGATTTTAGCCGCACAGCGACAGAAGGGCACGCCGCTCTCGTCGCAGAGCGGCTGCGACTTACTTCCAACGAGTTGGTCGCACGCCGCACTGTCGCAGCGATCGTTGCAAACGAGACTGCCGCCAGCCAATGAAATTCAGCCTGATGTGACTGTCGTACGCAGTTGCGTACAAAACGAAAAAGTTAAAAATGCCTATTTTGCAAAAAAGTGCTATTAAAAGGACATAAATTAGATACATTTCATCTTACGGGTGTTTTACCTTTATTGTTGGTGAAATATGATGGTGCCGCCGCTCGTGCCGCACCGACAGAAATCGCTGGCGCCGCAAGCCCGTGAAAAGGCTGTTGCGAGGGTGCCGCAATGACACTCCGACTGGACCGAAATTTTTCGTGCGCGTCGCATCATGCGAAACAGCCTTAAAGGGCAACTCCGGGGTTTTTTTGACATTCGAATATTGTAGTGGAACTTTTACCACAGGTTCTTCTCTCCGTCCTGACGTATTCTACAAAATTTGGGTGCCGTACGATAATCCGTTCACGCGCAATACGGCTTTAAAATATGCCGTTTTCATGGCTTAAAGGGCAACTCCGGGGGTTTTTTGACATTCGAATATTCTAATAAAAATTTTACTGTAGATTCTCCTCTCCGTCCTGGCGCATTCTACAAAATTTGGGCGCCGTACGATAATCCGTTCGCGCGCAACACGACTTTAAAATATGCTGTTTTCATGGCTTAAGTTGAGACTATTTCTGCCGGCAACACTGAGTTTCTGACGTCACAAACAGTATACCGGCGTTACTGTCCACTTCCCGCATGATTATGAAATTGTGAGGCTTATATTGAATTACCTCAGACATTTTATGCAATGCTTCATGATTTCCATACTTTATTTTCACCATCCAACGCACGTACGAGTGTTTCTCTAATACTGAGTGTGACGTCACCATTTCGTCACCCGGGACGTCGTTTCTGGCCGTGAAAGTAGTTTCGGTTTCGATTTGCTGTTTTTTCTTTTTAAAAATACTTCTAATTGGAATTTCGAAAAACGGTTTTTTGTGTTCTAGTCAGGACGTGCCGAGGAATGTAATTCAACCAAAAACACAGAATGATGGAAAAACCACCGGAGTTGACCTTTAAGTTGAGAGTATTTCTGCGGGCAACACTGAGTTTCTGACGTCACAAACAGTATACAGGCGTTAATGTCTACTTCCCGCGTGATTATGAAATTGTGAGGCTTATATTGAACTACCTCAGACATTTTACGCAGTGCGTCATGATTTCCATACTTTATTTTCACCATCCGACGCACGTACGAGTGTTTTTCTAATACTGAGTGTGACGTCACCATTTGGTCAAATGTGACGTCGTTTCTAGCCATGAAATCAGTTTCGGTTTCGATTTGCTGTTTTTCTTTTTTAAAAATACTTCTAATTGGAATTTTGGAAAACGGTTTTTTGTGTTGGAGTCAGGACGTGCCGAGGAATGTAATTCAATTAAAAACACAAAATGATGAAAAAACCCCCGGAGTTGCCCTTTAAGGGTGTACTATAGGTCTTCTCGCTGTATATGCTTGTAACTTTGTTTGGATTCCCTAATAAGCTTTCAACTTCAGCTTCCGCAAGGAGACTTTGAAAACGGAAACCATTAACTCTGTCACGGTATACCCGTAAAAGCGGAGAGAAAGTGTCGCCAAATCTTTCTTCTTTTATTTATGAGCACTCATCCCGTGAACTTTCGTCGCCGGTAGTGCGCTATACAAATCGAGATTACACAATTACTAAGCGCGCGTTGCCAGACGTTTAGTGTGGATACCGGCGTGTGTTAACTGGGCAGCCTGCAGTGTCCTGCCTCGCTTCCTGAATCGTGGGCACGGGTACGCTAAGCCCCTCTGACGACTGCTGCTTTACGAAGGGGCGTATTTTTTTCTTTTTTTTTTTTTTTTTTTACTGACATTTTTGAATGAAATTGCATTTGTGAGGGGCTTATTGGCGTCGACAAGGCTTGGCGTCCGTGGACGAAGGCATCCGTGCAGATTTCCAGCTCCTAGTTTTATCTTCGCCGTCGCATATGTTTTGTTGAATGTTTATGTATTCTGATTTCATGTATTTGATGTATGAGGATAAAGATGATTTTATGTATCCGAACACCTGCACAATAAGAAATAAAAATCTTAGCTAAGTTACGCCGCGCCTTATTTGCATTAAGCATGTAAGGAATTAAATACCAACTCGGTCGGATTCAATTTTGTTTTGTTTTTTTGTAGGCGGAAATAAAATCTGAAAATAAGGTTTGGTTTGGTTTGGTTTATGGAGTTTAAAGTCGCAAAGCGTGTCATGTTACGAGAGACAATAAGGATATGGTAGAGTAATAGTGCGTATGGTACAGCCCTTTCTTTCTGCAGTGTCTGCAGTTAGGCTGGCGATGATGGTATGTTATACCAGCGATAAGGTCCACAACACAGCCGAGTTGGAAAGTAATGAAAGAAATGTTCAAGCCTCGTGACTGCCTGGCTGTTTTAATCGAGGCTAGGAAGAGTTCTACAGATGAAAGCAAAGCATTTTTATGTATCGATACCATGTTCGGATCACAGCCATGATCAGATATTTCAAGACAGTAGAGACTGCACGTTCCATTCCTGCTCCTAGCCTGGCTTAATAATCTTATCACAAGCTAGTTTCATGTAGAAACTAATATATGTATATATATATATATAGAAAGGAGCTCAATACAATGCGCCTAAGTAAATGCGTGTGACATTGCTGAAGGTATTTCTGCCGGATACCAGAGCGCGCAGAGCACTCAAGGTCAAGCCGCGCCGCTTTTCATTCCGGGATTCTCGGAACCGAACGTTTGACGCCGCCGCCCCAGCTTGCGCAGTAGAGCAGCAGCAGTGAAGGAAAATTGCAGATCTACTCTGCAGTGTTCTCAATACGCGCAGTCTAATTCCGTCCAAGAGCAAAACGAAGGCGCCAGCACCACCTTGGTCGTGCGCCCAGCCAATCGCTCTTCGAGTCCGGTCGCGTGCTCCCTGGATGATGCACTCGGCCCTGTCCGCACACCTTATTACGCGACGCGCGAACGTCCTTGCTGCGGCGGCACCGCGGCGTCACGCGGAAACTGTACCGAACAATTCGCCCGCGGCCTGCTATGGGCATCATACGCAAAAGAAAGAAAAAAGTGAGGCTGTTCGGGCGAGGGAACTGCATAAAGCAGGCGGTGGTCGGTGGAAGAGCGCTCGGGGCGTCGTCGAGGCAGACTTCCCAGAAACGGACCGTCCCTCCACGGCCTTGAGGCGGAGAGTGAGACGGCCGAAAGAGAGAAGCCAAGGCACTGGCTTCGACGACACCTTCGAGCCTGCCACCGTCGTCGTTCCAACGCACGCAAAGACACGAATAGAGAAGGAAAGGTATCAAGGTTACTGTAACGCGGCCTTGACCTCAATAAGGGCAAAAATATTTGCTCTTATCAACGAGGCAGCAAGCGCAGAGAGCAGTTGGCGCCGCTGCTGCTTCTGCTATTGCCGCCGCTGCCTCCTAGTTTTCAGGGGCTGCCTTCTGTCGAACGAGTTCTCTCGCAGCCTTGTCGCGCTTGCTCGTGCTGCCCGAGTATCTTGTCGGTGTGACGCTGACTGTAGGGATTGGGGTGGCGCCGGTGTGCGACCTAGCTAAAGCTCTGGCTTTGCTTTCCTCCTCCGACGCTGCTCCCAATGCGCGTGGCACGGGCGCCGTAAAGAGCGGGATAGGCAGAAGGGAGCTTCAATGCCGAAGAAAATAAGTAGCAATCTAGAAGAAAAGAAAAAAAAAAAACGCTGGCTTTTATCGTTTCTTGGGAAGACGGCACGCCTCGTGTTGCTGATTGATCAGGACACGAGATATGGCCACTCTACCCGAAGTGCTTATTACGTATCATGATCAGCCCGACTACGTATGCTGAAAGAAAGTGGTTTTGTACACATGTCTCTCTAATTAACCTCGTTCTGCGTCTCGTGCGGCAAAATTTTTCAATCTCATATCAGGTCACATGATATCCACCGTCCCTTATTTCGTATAAGTTCTCTTGAAATTCACTTGGTTATCCTAACGGGTCATGGTTTATTTCCTCTATTTCCTGTGCATTCTCATTTCTTGGATTCACTTATATACCATGAACTCGTATTAGTTCCCTAACCGACTCTGATCTCGTCCTGTCTCTTAAGTTAACTCTCTCTTTTTTTTTTTCCACAGCTCCCTAGCTGCTTTGCTCTCGGTCTATATTCAAGCCATTTAGTCAGCCTACCTTTCTTCTGTTTTACTCACGTGGTCCACTTTAGGACCCCCCTCAAAGCCTTTCTTTTTTGTAATTATAGCTTACAGAACCACAACATGGACCTTGCACAAAGTATGGGCAATCAAGCGGAATGTTGAGAACTCCTGTAAGTGATGTGACTTGAATGAATGGGCATCCGTCGATGTTCTACTCACAGCAGGACAGGTCTTTCACCATAGCAGTGGCATTGATGGATTACTCCAGTCACCGAAAGCCTCGGCGCGACGCGAAACGTGGTCTTGAAACGCGCACGGGATGAACAAGTACGGAGCACTGTGTTCGAGAAGAAACAATACGTTTTGAGGTGCGATATGACGATCTAGTTACGTGGAGACTAGGATTGATAGGACACATTTTAAGGAGACTTGTTATTTCTTTCGCTTCATGCCTTCCCTTGATGAATGAAGATAAATTTCTCCTCTTCAGTATGAAAGACCACTGAAGACGGTTAGAGGGGGGTTGGGGGGGGGGGGGAGAGGGGGGAGAGGGGGCTCAGTTCGCAAGCCGAGCCTTGAGAACTGAGGCTCCCTCTATGACCTTGTTCAGTGCTCTATCACACTGTGTAGCCATATTTTTTCTCTCGTTCTACCGTGGATCTTCTTCAGTATATAACTTCATCATGAAGCCGATCACCATAATACGCTGGTTATAAGCAAAAGTCATCTGTTCATTAGAGCGACGAAGTTATTAGCAGAAGAAAGTTTCAGGCCCCAAAATCTATTCCAACTTTGCAGTTTACAGTTTGCGCGTTACCGTTCCCACTGCCATTATTTTTTTTGTCTTTCAGGTCTGAAGTGCTCGCCTACAGTTCTCCTTATTAGAACTGTGTGTCTTGCTACATAAATCTTGCATTGCTATTTTCAGTAATCTGCATGCCATATAAGGAGAACTTGTGGCTAGGCGAACCTAATGGTGCCTGTTTTCAAGCATTCTTGTGCCTACATTAACATAAACATCAGCCACATGCATTGGAAAGCGAGAAAGTAATTTATTGACAAACAAAGTGGAGATTTATTTTACTTCAGAGTTACTGCCCGCCTTCAAGAAGGTCTTAGGCATGAGTGGGACACACAGTAAGAAAGAAAAGAACGCACCGGAAAAACACATCATGCGAACCAAGCCGACAATCAGACATAATTAGCCAGATTGCACAGACAACCAGCCACAATATACTCTGCTGGATAATCTAGGCATGCGCGCACTGTTACTACAGCAAATCAAATACAATACAATATACAGATACTGTTACTACAGCAAATACAGAGCGTGACCAGGATTCATAACGGGAAATAAAAGCGAAAAAGAAACCATCCAGAGCACCCAAAACCCTAACGTCCTCAGTGCGCCTGCAAAGTTTGAAAATTCACGCTTCTCATTTCTTTTTTTTTTTTTCTGTGTATTGTAACGGCATTAATATATAAATTTAGGCTTACGATCTTGTGATCAGATAAGCCTTTTATGACCTGCAGATTTGCTTCCTGACGAAACAATTCACTAGACACAAGAACAGGTCCCCCACAGTTTCTTTCTCTCCTTTTTAGTTGATGCTGATATGTCTTCAGAAATCGAAATACTCGACCCTTTCAATTCTGCAGTGTGCTTATTATTTCGCGATGATCAGTATCATTCAAAATTATAGGCCGTGGTCTTCATAGATGTTTGCGGCCAATACGATGTATCCTTTCAGTGGAGAACACAGTGCGCCAAATTTTTGTTTGACCATGTCTTTAACAACTTGATAAGTCTTGATATAAGTCGTCGAGTGTTTCATCGGATTCTTCGCCAATGTCAGAAACGAAAACATTGTTTCGTCGGGAACGATCTTCCAAATCGGTGAGCTTATTTTCGAAATTCCGTAGGCTTTTTTCCAATGAAGCTGATCCTGGCACTGGTCTCTATGGTATCAACTTTAGTAGCTTCATAATTTTCAGGTTTTGACTCACTATTGATAACCTTTTCAGTATGTTCTTTTGTACCTGCAGTACTTCCGACAGCAGTTCCTCAGTAGTGGAAACTTGGGTGGGTTCTATGTCTCCGTATAGCATCAGTAATGATGAAAGAAAAGTTTCCACAGCAGAACAAGTAATAACAGCGCTTTGTGGGCACGTCAGCTAGATAAAACAGTGGTGATTGGTTTTAACAGAAGAGGTCAGGTTGCTAACACGCATGAAAAGAAACGGATTTGGCGCTGTCAAGGGACTAGCCAACGCGTCCAATGAAGAAATTCTGAAGAAGCAGCCTTCTTATATCGGTCGGCGCAGGCGTTGATGTCACTGGACGCATTAATGTCCAACGGTCGTCGTAGCGCGGCTGGCCCTGTGCGCAGGGTACTCTGGGGTAAGGCGCTTCGATGATGAGGTATGTCGCATCTGGTGGCGCGCTGACCTTGGCTGTAGTGGCGAGTAGAATGAACCGCATGAAAAGAAGAAATGGATTCTACATTACGCTGCCAAGTTCTCCAACGGGCCCACTGTATTGCAATGTATTGTGCATGTAGTATAATGGCATGGGGCGGTATACAAGTTTTAACTTCTCAGAGTGATATCACATCTAAGATACACCGTAGTCGAGGGTTCTAATAATTTCTACCATCACTGGTCTATTTTTTTTAACCTGTGTGCGCGACAGTCCGCACGTTGCATACTGCGAAACGTGGCTGGCGCGGAAGGGATCGAACCCTCGTCGTCGGGCTACCGCTGCCACTGAGCTACCGCTACATGGCAGATGTGAATTCCAATGGTCATTAAGTGTAGGTACTCAATAAGTCAGCTCGTGTATGGCTCCACCATTGTGGTACGCTGGTTAGGGCGCTCAACTGTTCTGCCCAAGCATGCGGGATCGAACCTCGGCCACGGAGACCGCTTTTCGACGGATGGGATAAACCAAAAGAGCACCCCTGTGCATGCTCTCGCGTGCCTTTGGACAAGTACGATACATGTACTCAGTTAATTCGAAAAAAAAAGAAAGAAGTAGCACTGTTGGAAGTTGATGCCTACGAAGCGACCCGCCGGGGTGGCGCAATGGTTACGGCGCTCGACTACTGTGCGCAAGGATGAGGGATGGAATCTCGGCCTCGGCGGCTGCTTTAAGGCGGAGCCGAAAAGCTAGACGCCCGTGTGCTGTGCGATATCAGTGCATGTTGAGGAACCCCAGGTGGTCGAAATTTCCGCAGTCCTCCACTACAGCGTCTCTCATAGCTTGAGTCGCTTTAGGCTGCTGAACACCAAAACCAAACAACACCAAAGCCTACACAGCAACGGTGGTTAACGTCCTGATAGTTAAGCATATATGTCGCCGCGCCACAGGTTTATAGACTGCGACAAAACTGTGATATGTACCGTTGTCTTCAGAAAATACAACAAACCTTCCTTCTATACCGCGCTACACTTCTATCAACATGAGTGTAACGTTGATATAATGGTCGCTTCGTTTTCTATGATCAACGTGGGTTATTTTCAGACAGTGAAGCCAGAAAAGGAAGCGCCGGCACAGGCGGCTGCCTTTTGCTCCTCGCTTCTAGTGTTGCGCGCGTAAACTTTGACCGGAGACGTTCATCCGCGCTATCTGTCGCTGGCGCTGTGAACGACAGAAATACAACACAGGTCATTGATAAGTGCTAAGCAGTCTCCTATATCTTATCGGTCCAGTCCGGGGCTGACTGGTTCAATCTGGCCGCGGCTTGCTTGGTGGAATTGCATTATCTTGCCGTGCCCTTTGAAGCCTTATTTGCTTTCTTAGGCGAGAGCGACGTCTCGAAGGAAAAAAGGCGAAAAAGAAAAGAGTGCTCTCTGCTTTAATCGTAATTTTAAACGAATTCAAGTTAAAACAAACACATCAGCAGCTTTTCTACGCCTAAGTCCTCCCTTTTGTGTACAAGTTTCCTACGAATTTTTGATGCCTAATTAACCCGTTTGAGTTGACACAAAAGAATGAGATATTTTCTTCAGTCACTTTTACTCGAATGCCGTTAGTCCTGTTTTCACAAGTTCCTTATTCCTCAATTTTTCTTTTCAATTAATAGAGTGAGCACCCTCGTATAGAGTCTGGAAGAAACTGTTGCAGAGGGGATAGGTAATAGCAAATAAGTGTGTTAAAAATTTTGCTCACGATTTTTGGAGCATCACTACGAATAGCCTTCTTTTTTCGATCTCAACTATGACGCACAACCACAGAGTAATATGATAAATGAGGTCTAGTGCGGCATTAACTGTCGTTCTAGCTATAAATAAAGTACCGCGTACGGCACAACATGCCTGTAGTATGTACCACAACATACGCTCATCAATTTTTCTCTCGTATAAACCACAAATACCACAAATGCGCTACAGGTATTCCTCACATCTGCCTAATGGACTTCCTTGTATTTCGTTCTTGTGTATTTTAGGTCCGGTATGTAACGACACTTCGAAACATTCGGTTTAATCAATCTCAGCACAATTGATTTGCTATGTTCCACTTTTTTTTATCAAATTTCTTTCTTGATTTTTTTTTTTGTTTGTTTCGAACCATTCACGAAACAACCCACATGCTGCATATGTGTTTGTGTGTTTTACACCTGTTACGCAGATGGAAATAGAAGCGATCTACACTGAACTCTACCATAGCGTCGTCCAAAGGTCCACTTCTTGCAGTTGCGGGTCCTTCTGTTGATAGGCAAAGGTCGCCGGAAAGCACTGCGCAACCGTGCGCTGCAAGTGCACTTGTTATCGAGATACCCGAAGAGGCTAACCCTAAGGACATCTTAGGTGCAAACCGCGTACATTGCAGCAAGCGTGACGCGACCGAAAGTGCAATGAGCTGTTCCAGAATGCCCCGATCGCTACTCTCCAGCGGCTTCTTCTCCAGCTATTGCATGCCCTTCTGCGTTTGGTCTCCACCTCTTGTGACGTCAACTCTGATAGCCATAGGAAGCTATCTTCAATCTAAGCAAGGCATTAATCAATCGAAAATATGGACGCTGACCTCATTCTGCTCTGACCTTCAGTACCCAGTCGTCGGTATGCTAAGCACGCCACGCATTTAGCTGCCATATACTTGAATTTATTATCTACCGCTGTGCGCTTTTTTTATTAGTTTTCTGTCTGTTCTGGTTCCACTTGTGTTTCAGTGCCTATTTTGGATTCAGTGTTTTTCTTTTTTTTTCTTTTTTTTTAACCCTTGTATGCGTTACCACGCGCACTTTTTCTTTTTCTTTTTTTCTGGTGTGTTTCATTCTCGGTAACAAGCTTAGTTATCACTTTAATGTCGTGGTTCATTCGGCTACCACGCGCATGAGTAGTTCTGCAACGACTATGTAAAGCGGGCCGGTTCTCCCTTCATGTGGGAAAGCAACTGTATTGTTTCCCGGTACGGAAAATCACGTGAAGTGTACTGCACTGGACCGTCCCAATTTTATGCGCACGCCAGAACAGTATATCTTATTCCGCCCTGCAGAGCTCAGATAATTTTCGAGCATCGTGGCAAAAAAAAAAAGAAAAAAAAAAAGAAAAATGAACTTTCATAGGGGTTTTCCTCAGTGGTATTATTACCCCATGAAGAAAACAAACCTCAAAGCTGGTGAGCAGATTGTTGACATAAGCCGAAACTTGAGAGATTGCAGAATATCTGATAATCCGCGCCAAGTTGGGCAATGAGAGAACTGAGACTTATGTTTCGTTCAAGGGGGCTTATTTCTTTCAATCTTCTATCATATGTGGTTGATAAAGTTAAAAGAGTATGCACCGAAGTCTATATTTTCTATACTTCTGCGCTCATTGCTCTGTAATAGGCTTCTTTGGACGGAAAGATTGTTAATAGTCCTGCGGAGCGCTTAAAGCCCGTTGTCATTTTTTTTATAATTTGGTAGCAGACATAAGTCCAGCTCAATGACCAACAATTCAAAACTATACCCACTAACGCATCCACTCACTCACTCACTCACTCACTCACTCACTCACTCACTCACTCACTCACTCACTCACTCACTCACTCACTCACTCACTCACTCACTCACTCACTCACTCACTCACTCACTCACTCACTCACTCACTCACTCACTCACTCACTCACTCACTCACTCACTCCCGCTTGAGGATTCCCATTCGAGATCTCCGATCCACGAAACAGCCACATGCGTTCAGCTTTGCCCACGCTTGCACCTCTCTCTGCGTGTGTTGTGCTTGCCAGCTGAGGTTGTACTGATATTCAGTTTGACGAGGCAGGTTCGATCGTGGTGGTGGTAGAAACTTTAATTGCCAAAATGCAAATGGTGGGAGCGCAACTCCCTCCATGGCACTCGATTGCTCCCCCACTGTGACAAGACACCCTTACAACGTAAAATAAATCCCTTGAATCTCAATCCTTCTCATAGCACTAAAGTTGATCCAATGCTTGTCTTGAGTGGAGGCGCTGGTCATAAGAGCTCCCAGTAAGAGTTTGTGACGTTCGGGGATGGGAGATATGGGATGGTGGGCCATGTGAGGAGGGTGTTGTAAGCCTCCTAGCTTGCCACAAAGCCTGCATGAGGAGAATGATTGGTCAGGGTATCAGGTATGTAAAATGTCGGCAGTTATACACTGCTACGAAAACAAATATGTCAAACATCGGTGTTCTGATATCTTATAGTTCACAATAGAAAATACCATGGAGGTCTAAGTCCTCTGCTCTTGCGTGCCTGATAGCCTCTCCCTCGGAATAATCATGGCTTGTACTGCTTTTCTGCCCGTGTTCAGCAGCAGCAACAAAAAGCGAGAAACAAGATGAAAATACGAAACCGTGCAATTAGTGGGCGAACCAAATAAAGAAGTCTAACGCGGTGCGGGTGCGTTCTTTTTTTTTTTTTTTTTTTTTTTTAATAATGTCATCTTACTGTTCTGCTCTTTCATTCTATTGCTTGCAGTGCTGGGTTCGTGATTCTGAGGACGCGGGTCCGATCCTAACCGCGGCAGTCAAGTTTCGCTTGAGGCGAAACGCAAGGCGACTGAATGCTATGCAATGTATTTGCACCTTGAAGAATCTCAAGGGGCCGAAGTTAATCAGGAGCTCTCCACGTTGGCTTCCCTCGTAGCCCATATCGGTTTGGGACTTGGGCTATAATATCATGCCATTCTATGCTACTGCGCTGTTTCTTTATTTTGTTCAGGGTTGCCTTTCTTTTGTGTTCGACATACAAAATTGATTACGTTATGCTTCTTGCCTACTCCTCACGAACACGATGCCGACACAGTCAAAAATCAAAATTTCGGCACATGCCGCCGTACTTGTGCGTCAGGCGAATTAGGAGGACGTAACAGGCCTTCTTCTACATCGCTTGTAATTACAATTTCTAATACACAAGGTCAGGGCAAGACTTGTAATGAGCATAGCTGAAAGCCGGCGGCAGTTTATTAGACTGCAAGAGTGAATACACTAGAAGCTAAAATGTTTGTCCGATGCTGTTTATGGCTGGGGGAGAAAGTGTAGACTATTGGGAAAGGCCTCTCTCTAAATGTAAATGTAAATTGATCTAAAGGAAATGAAAGGCGCTGTATCTGTCACACATCTCCGCACACACCTGACCCGCGCTGTAAGAGAAGAGGGGAAGGTGGGATTTAAAGATGAGAGGGCGAGAAAGAGATGCCATAGTGAGAGCTCCGGAATAATTTCTACCAGGTGGGGATCTTTAACGTGCACTGGCATCGCTCAGCACACGAACTCACTAGTGTAATTATGTCGGCTCATAATAATAACAATGACACTGACAATTGGCTATTTACATGCAATGAGACATTTAAATTATGAACTTCAGCGCTTTGTACCTTACTAATTGCTTCATTTCACGAAGTGTGGTTGGTGTCGTCCAATAGGCCCAGAACTATTGCTTGTTTATTGAGGGCGCTTCCGTGAGATGATTTCGCATTTGATCTGCACTCGGCAGCAAAGGCTTTTGGGACACCTGTGTCCGAAATCAGATATTTTTCAGCTGTGCCTCATTACCTATCTTTCTTCTTTTGATATCAAAGAGTGGGACAGGTGTGTGCCCTCATACTTGCTGGCATTAAAGATGTGACTGAGCTCTAATAATGTTTTATACCATGCCCTATATACAAACATTGAAATGTAGCTTCCGTTTATATATTGGAGGTCAAATCGCCACATTAGCAAATCACGGCCAGATTAACTCAGTGTTTGTGCGCTTTCTTTATACGAGCTGATCAATTGTAATCGAATGGCTAACGGCAAAATATAATTACACGATAGCAACAAGGTAGTGACTAGAAGTTTAGTCACTGACGTATCGATCTAGTATAACAAGGCGTGCGAGACTCCGTGCCCAGTTGGCCATAACGAAATGCCATCCCGAACTTTATATCGCCAATGTACTGGTACAGGTCGCACCCAACGTTAGTGCACCATAAGCTATCGGTGACAACCTGCGACCTCGACAGTAATCTTGTGACGTCATCGCGAACCGCGAACTTTACACTGAGTTAAAACAGACTTGGTGCAGCTACGCTGCTTGTCTTTGCCAAAAGAAAAATATACTTTCCACACAACAGCAGCCAGCGCTCGTGCGCACCCGTGAAATACGTACGCGTACTACAACTACTCGCACGTCGTTCTAGAAGTGAGGGAGAAAATCAAAATTAAAAAGTCCCGAACGAGAGGCGGCTAGCGGGAACGGAAGGCTGCGGCACACCTGCCCGCTTCGGTGGCAGCCGCCGGCAAGCGTCGCGGCGATTACGTTACGGCGGTCCTATTTTAACGGAGTCAACCATGCATTCACGGTGGACGACGGTCTCGCTTCCGCCGTGTGCGATGGTCTTCTCCTCCTCCTCCTCCTGGTGCTCTCCCCGGTCAAGCACGCACGCATCCCGGCGGCAGGGCCGGACGAGGACCACCGGAGCACGCGCGCGAGTGCTCCGTATACGACAATGGAGAACGGACCCCGCACGATTCGCGCCGCGTACGGTACACGAATATAGCCACCCGCTCCCGGCGTGTCCACTGCGCGGGAAAGCCATGGGCGAGGGAGTGGGATACGGGCGACCGCAAATTCTCACAATTAAAGCCAGATGTTGCCGAGCGCGAGAGAAAGTGCTCACGAGGCGATCTCCCCCTCTGAGCCGAAGTATATCTCGCTAGCTCGCTGCTCTACAGCATCCCGCGCTCTGACTTTGCGCTATACTTCTCTTCGGTTGCATATGGTTACTTTCCTGCCTGTGATTTTGTTTTTCTTGCGTAGGCTTGTGTTCTGTATACGCGCCGTTGCAACATTTATAGTGGCATTTTTGGTTCTCCAAGGCGACACGATTGAGGGAGCGGCCCTGTCACCACTGCACGCCCGCGGCTCGGTGCGTGCGTGGTGGCTTTGCGGTGCGTTGGTTGGCTTGCTCGTCTTTGCGTGACGTCGTGATGGCAGGGGCGTGGGCCGCGGCTGCAGATGCCGCCGGGACATGGGCGCGACAACGTTCGCTGGGTGGCGACCGTTTCCTTCTCAGTCGTCGCCTCGAAGCACGCCTTGTGTACCGCGCAAGTGTTTACCACGGCCGTTGCGTTCTCTTTTGTTTGAACAACGCTCCGTTCGGTAGCTTTGAAACGGGCAGGCGGTAAACCGAGACGTGTCATAAGGAGGAGCAACTTTACATGTACTACCGCGCTTCCACGAAGACACGAGGCGGTTTAATGAACCCGGTTCCCCAGCCAAAGACCAATTTTTCATTCTCAAATAACCCGCCAGTTCCGGCTTCTCGTGAGAGCAGTGTGCTTCGCAATGATGATGAACTGTCGCCTTCGTCAGAGTTGTACAGAGCGCATTATGCACGAACACACGAGCATTTACGTGCTTCGAAGTTCAAGAAATTGTAACAAAACTGAGCTTTGTCATAGAAGCAACGTGGCGTAATATACTTTCGGAGTAGTGCTCCTCGCTAATCTTTTGTAAAGCAGTCTTGAGTATAAAGTAGTTTATAATAGAAAACTGTCTTAACCACACAGGTATGAATGGGCCTACGAGGTTCATACAGGCCACAGAGAGGGGAACATCGGTTCGAACATTACAATTATATAGAATCCTAAATACATCTTGACTTAAAGAGAGAACACACTTGCAAAACTTTCTGTGCATATGCCTGTTCGTTGTTCGTTATACTGTATTCCAAATTAACATATTGTGTTTTTTCTGGGCAACTCTCTTAGCAGGTTTGAACAGTGTTGACTTTGTTGTGTGTTCTTTCTTTCTTTCTCTGCAGCTCAACTTTTGGACTTGATACGACGTCCTTCGTCTCACGCAAATATTAAGTTGAAGTCGTGTTGCGCTCATTTATTCCCCGTGCAACATAATACAAGGTCTGCAAGCGAGCGTCAGTTTCGCCATTTTCACTGCATTTGCATCCACTCAAGCTTATGTCCGTCATAAAGCATTCCCCATGCATACACTATGGATGCATACACTGATAGGAGTACACGAACCTTCACTGTGTGCAGAAAGCTCCTCGTAGGAAAAAAAAAAACACCTGCCTTAATATGCATAATTTCTATCGCCTTGCATTATCACCTGGGACTTCACCTTAACAGCTGGGCGCTATCGAGCAGTTCACATAAAGGAGGACGGAGAGAAAGAATCACACATTCTGCTGTCAAACGCAGGGGAAACAGACCTGTGTATGACGGGGCCTTTTATGTCGCTTTTGTTAGGCTGCCTGAGCAGACTCGCCGCATTTCTACGCATTGTAGTCTCTAAGGCGTTAGCATTACGCGCATTTCCTATGGCTATAACTACAGCATCGCACGCGGCTGAGGCGGCTGAGAACTAAATGCTAATTCATTCTCATAATAATATTTGGTTTTCATTCAATATACTTAAAGAACTTCTCCACTGCGGCATTCCGTTTTTAGCATTGCTGAAGTTACAAATTTACTTTTTGTTCTTTGTCATTTGTTTTCCCTTTTTCTTTTTTGAGCCAGAAAAGGCAGACTGTTGCCCTATAACAACTTCTCAGCGCTGGACATTGCACAGTCTTAACAATGTCATGACACATAGGATGTAACCGCTAACGTTAATCACGTCAGAACACTTCAACAACTTAAGCTCGATTATTTCCTTTGTGCCTGCTTCATTCGTTATATATCGGAAAAAACAAAAAATGTGGTTGTACAACATTGACTGTCGATTGTATTTCCCTCTTCGACCGGGAAAACAGCAATGAGGTAACGCGCTTGGCTCCTACATAGTATATATAGTGTCATTTGCCTTCACGTAATCTCAGGAGACATTGTGGTAGCATGATCGCCGGATCACGAAAAACAGCGACCAAGTTGCGAGCACTCAACGGAACCGCACGACCCGCCCGACCGGAAGTGGCCACATCGTTGCACTTCCGCCGAAATGCTCAGACCAATACTAAGAGGGCACTGGAGCGAAGTTGCCTGGACTGAGTACGTAATGATGATGCGCCATCCGGTCACACAGCCAGCTCACCGCGCGCGGAGAAAAAAAAAAAATAGAGTAAATGGAGGATAAACAGTTTTCTGCCCTCCGCCTTTCAAATGCCGCGTTCGCGTTGTTCTCTCAAAATCACGGCCAAAGTCGCCGGAAGGAGAAAGAGAAAAATAGACAATGAGAGAGGGAGAGTTACATCGCTTTACTCGCTTTCTTCCTCCACTACTCACTCTTTTCCCTTCAGCCCGTCAGTGAAGTAGGAATAGGTTAGAACTTCTCTGCAAGAAAAAAAGAAGTATATCAAAGCAAAGCATGGACCAAAAGCGCAAAGCCGAAGACTGAAAAGCTCGCGGAGGCGTAAATGTGGGGGCTCGGTTCTTTTGCTCCCGTGCTACTTATTTCTCTTTCTACCTTTTTCTTGTCTTTTCATCTTTGTCTCTACTTTTTCGTCCTTTTTTTGCAGCTGTAGTATGCGGGTCTCCAACGATGGCGGACCCCTTTTGTGGCGAGTGCACCGTGAAGCACGCATTGTCAACGACCGTGAAAAGTGAATCTGAGCGGTAGAAAATTTCCGACTTTCCCGGATTTGACCGAAATTGCTACGCTTTCGCGTCGTGGCTTTCACCGCACTGTCGCGCACTCATTCGAATGAAGTCACCCGGTCTCTCACGGTCGGGCGTCTCATTGTCAATGTCTGCATGCTAGTGCGCGCACGAGTACCGTTGTGTGTAGAAAGAGCGCTTGCTTTTGGACCGTAAGAGGATCTACATTGTCACCGAGTATGCGCGGGAGCTATTTGTATATATTTTTCGGCTTTGCCGTGTGGAAACTATGCGAAAAACGGGGACGCCCTCTTTATGGACTTCTACGCATTTACAGGCTTGGATCACCGTGAAGTCTCAGGGGTCATTCTCATAGTGGTGCCGGTGGGTCGGCGTATTAATTGTGTGCGCGTAATATGGCGCAACTTTAAAGTAATATTCATTGTCG
This sequence comes from Amblyomma maculatum, assembly GCF_055883805.1. Lineage (NCBI taxonomy): Eukaryota > Metazoa > Arthropoda > Arachnida > Ixodida > Ixodidae > Amblyomma > Amblyomma maculatum. The sequence goes on along the minus strand of NC_139347.1, from coordinate 33,890,696 downwards.
ATGAACTGTAACTGAAAAGGTTGCTCTCTCTTTAAAAATGAAACCTTTGATGACCGATTCATATGATTCGAGCCATGAAATTTATCATGAAAAGTGGAGGAAGAGAAATACCAACACTTGGAATCTGCCTTTCACTTTACGCCTGCTTTACTCATTGCGCGGTACCCTCTTTGCTGGGATGGAAAAAGATTTGTACGTTACTCCGCAAAACCAACTGGCGAAGACTCTTGAGAGTTCCTTGGACTGCCAGAGGATCAAATCAGTCAATACTGTCGACCATAAACCCTGACTGCTCAATGGAGGGTCAAATTCTAAAGTTAAAGCTCAGCTACTTTGGTCATCTCATGAGAAGAGAGGAGTCGCTGGAGAAAGATTTGATGTTGGGAAAGGGTGAGGGTCGCCGGAGAAGGGGTAGGCAGCAAACGCGATGGTTAGATGGCATTCTCGAGGCATTGCAGATGAAGCTATGTGATGTTAAGAAGATAGTGAGAGACCGGAAAGCGTGGCGTGACATGGTCGATAGGGTCACGAAGAGTCGGACACGACTGAACGACTGAACTGAACTGAGAACAAAATAAGAAAACCTTTCAGGCTTTTCACATTCTACGCTCGAAGATGGAATTTTTATACGGATAACCTTTAATTAACCTTGTCACTTGAGTATTGCTGCGTATTTTGTCTTGCTTATACGGTGTTCCGATAACGTGATGATGCCCCTGAACACCGCTTCATGAGGCTTTAACCGAGCTTGCATTTGAATGAGTATCAGATGAAGCGGCAGCCAGTAGCGAAATCTATAGCGTCACTTCGATCAAACATCTCGCAGCTCTCAATCGTGCTTCTCACGGCTTCCAAGTATTCAAGTGTCTGGTTTATGGACACCAGCGCGAAGGCTTGGATAGTTCTTGTCCCTCTTACCCGCCATCTCTGCTACTCAGGCACGTATGTATTTCCCCTCACTGATCCCAGAAATGATTCCGAACTAGTTAAGCTGGGCATAAGATAACCACTACATATTTCTAATGTCCTTTTTCTTCGTTTTTTTTTTTCGTCCTAATCTCCACTAAATCGCTGCATCCCGAATAATGATTGAATCAAGGGGGAAAAAAATGAATAAACGGCAAGGTTTAATGCCCCAAAGCAAGAAGATAGGCTATCAGAAATGTCGTAGTGAAGGATATGAGGGCGAGTTTCACCACCTGACGTTCCTTATCGCGCGCTGGCACGCTTTTTTTTTTCCTTTTGTCTCTACCTAAATACGATCACTCTGGCTAAGTTCGAACCCGCGACATTAAAATCATTCTGGCTGAGTTCGAACCCGCGACATTGGTATTTCTGCAGTAAAAATACAGCCGAATAATGCAATAAGAAACGTGGGAAGGAATATCTCCACAACTGATTGGCAAGCAAGAATCGACTCGACCCTTTGTCATAACTGGCGAATTCTTCGTCGCGTGCACGATTAACAACGTAGCTAGAAAAGAAAAAGGTGATGAGCTGGCCCAAAATAAAGTCGTCTTCGCAACTACGCGGAACCTTCTTCTCCTCGTTCATCTCTCCCTCGGCGGGCCGCTTTTCTTTTCTTTCCAAGGACACATTTTTTCCCCTAGCCCGCCCGCGTTTTCACGAGCTCATCGTCCTCGGCCATCTCGTTGGACCAGTTCCGTTCGCACACGCCGGCAGGGGCGTCGTTAAAGTCTTCGTCGGGGCTCCCTAATGGCGTGTCGGATTAATGGAAAGTCGCCTCGACGAGATACCCGGAGGCATGCTACCGCCGCCCTCTGATTCTATCCTCCGCCCCATTCCAGCTCTAGCTGCTTCTACCGCTTGTTCCGACTCCTCGCGTGTGTATGCCCCATGCCCGTTTCTCCGGCCATCTCGGCACGCCAAACAGGGTCGCATAAATAAACACAGGGACCAACTCGACCCGATCGGCTGGGGCGTGGCAGGTGTTCGGCGCCCTGTACCTCGTGGCCCTTGCCTTCTGGCTACCTCTGCTGTGTACAGCCCTGTCGGTTGCTCTTTTTTCGCTTGTGCCGAAGTATCCCCGCTAATTACGGCTATTATGCGGCGGCCGTGTCACCCGCCTCATGTCGGTCGCGGAGGTTGCTGGCCGTCATTAGATGCAATCCGCGGGCGCCGACCGAGAAGTCGCTCCCGGCGGTGGCGTTGTATGTCCGACGGTGAGCTCTCTGCACTGTGAGCCAGGCCGCCGGGAAGGCGGAGTGTTCTCGTCTCGACTCACGACGTTCCTTAGCGCGGAGAGGGTCCACGGCCGTTGTTGGTGCTGTAAACGACGTGGCTTCTCCGACGTCCTTCCAGCGCGTACTACTCTCGCCTTCCTTGCTTTTCTATGACTGTCGGCAAGCGGATTTTGCGGTCCCTGTTTTGAGTGCTCGATGAATGCCAACGAAATACCATAGAACAGGCGCCAAGTGGTGTCAGACTTTTGGCCGTGTTGCGCCTTTATCTGTGTTAATATTTTTATTATCCGGGTTGTCACTGTTCTTATATTATGCTGGTGGTAACTATGCGCTATACCGTCCAGTTTACAATGGAGTGGGCGTCAAGTCCTTGCATTGTTGGCGCAAGATGAGCTGTTCACGCTGTATACTCTTTCAGCGCGCACGTGTTTGCATGTGCTGTGTGTGCATGCGCTTAGAAGGAGAGTGCCATAAGCGTTTATACGCCACATTTGTTATGTCAAAAACAGTTGCGGAAAACGCCACTACCACTATATTATTCTCCGTGTGGTTGGAGAGACTAGGTGGCCCGGTCGAGCCCTTACAAAAAGTAAACGACATTTTTTCACGAAGCCTTTCGCACGCCGTCTTGCTTAAGACTTGGCCGCAGTTAGGCTTGAAAGGTGTGATTGTTGGTCACGATGCCCGAGTATCGCAGCTTGTCCGTGCATTTACCATTCATGATTATTATGCAAACTACATGTATACGTTCCAGCAGCACGTGAGTACGCGGATGAGTATGTTTTAAACCTGCGGCCTTTTCATGGTGTCGCATGGTATCTGTCTTTATTGTTTATCACTGATTAGTTAATATACTGAAAGGGCTTGGAAACAGCTCTTTTCATGTCACGATAAATAACTATTAAAAGAGACAATAGTTATCATTTTAGTCAAAAGCACAGTGACAACTGTCGTTCTTTTTTACTTTGCTATTGTACATGATCTCGGAGTGATTTTTACCATAGAAAGCAGCTACGTGTCAGCACACAAAGAACGGAGTAGGAAAATGTAATATTTCTAATCCTAGAAGAGAGCAGCATGGCGTTGCATACGCCCATGTTACCATTTGACCATGCAAACATTTAACCAGCGAAATATATAAATTTGACACGAATCTCCGCATTTACCAAGCGAATCAAACAAATATCTGGAACATTGGTAGCTTGACTCTTCATAAAAATGTAACATCGAATTTAAGGTAATCATAACTGACACCAGACACGCAATACACTGACAAGATCTAATTCGAACATTTTCCTACTGCGCATGAAATCTTCCCATTATCAGAAGAAGACAAGTTTTGATGAAAACGTCAGCTGCCATACGATATTTATCAACTAACCTTGAAGGAAAAGATTTAGAGGCTCAACTATTCTTAAACCAAGTCAAGAGCGTCAGCCATGCTTCGGCCAGCGCTGTTCGCTGCTGCCGCTTCAATCTTGGCTCGATTCTGCGCCAATCGATTGCTCCGATTCTTTGTTAAACGGTCTCGATAGCCTGTCTGGCACGGCTGCGGTCTCTGTGTTTAGCGACAGTGGCTTCCTCTACGCCATGCCGCCTCTTTTTGTCACGCCACCTGGTGGATTCGTCCGACACTACGCTAGCGGTCTCGGCCGCACTCTTCCAGATAGCGTATGTGACGGCGCATTTACCAAGATTAAATGAAGGAGAGACGCAAAGGAACCTTCATGAGGACAACGCTGTTCACTACACAGAGCGAGAATGTGTTGCAGTTGGAACTTGGTGAAGACAGCGATGTTCGCTGTACAGCCCGGGAGTGTGTTGCAGTTTCACAGAAGGCGTAATTGGCTACGCCGAAAGAACAAAAAGATTATAGTGCTCATGTGTTTGGGCCAGGGAAGCTGATCTGTTCGTCGTGGCGCGGGTTCGGAACCCAGCCGCGGCAATGTTCGTTCACAAATGTTTCTTACAATTTCGTTACAGCCGAGGCCATGTGGTACACATTGTTGCTGTGCAATGGAATTGCGCCGTTTCCATGGCGACCGCCATTGTTTACACATTGCGGAATAATGCGACCTTGACGAACAGGAGCAGTAGAGATAATGCTCTAAAAGCGCGCGTTATTCCAATCTCTGAGTAAGCTGGCAGCCCTTTAGCTAGACGGAGGTTGTGGGAAGGCGGCTCGCGGGCGGCGCTTCTGAAGGGCGCCAATTGGTGACAGTAGGCATCGCCAATGAAAAAGGCCATATTTCTTTCGCAGGAATGGCTGTTTACGCAAAAAAAAAAAAAAATGTTGCCCACTCGATTAGCAAAAATTTCGAAGGAAAATGCTGTGATGGCTCTATTGTGGATTTTTGCAGTGCAGTCCCCTTTTTCACTAACCTTAAAAGACTATAACACCTAATTTTGGTGGTATTTTTCTTCTTGTTACAGTCTTCCCTGTATATAGATCCGCACGCAGTTTTCGTACGACCGGTTAATAATTTATAACTGAAGTTTCGTTTCTTACCAGTTTCGGTCTTGACAACCGAGAGATGGCTGTGACGTCACAGTCATGTCTTGATGCGCGGCATGAAAAAACAGCGATGTAATCGCTCATTCTTCACTTGTGGTGATTCCTGTTCTTGAGGCAGGCTGGCTCTATCATTGTAGTGAATTCAAATGACACAGCAATGTATATATTGCTGTATTTTCATCCATCACGTGACCTAGAATTAACTCTGACGTCACAGCCATCGCTCGGCTGTTTAAACCGAAACCGAAAACAGATGAGAAAAGGCGTACAATTATAAATTATTCAGCAGTCGTTGTCGAATGTGACGTGGTGATCCGTGTACAGTAATGTCCTAGGTATCATTGCAAATGATAAATTATGAGCCCAAAAATTAGGTATCTGTATAGTCATTTAATCCTGAAGTTGCAATCTTTGCCAGAAAAGTAAAAATGGAATTCTCAGCTTTTTGCGTGCGACGTGTTGTTGAAAGGAGGCCACGACGACGAGAGCAGATTCGTGTTGTACGCTTGTCTGCATGGTTACATTCCAAACCGTAGCCGAAAATTCTTTTTAATGAACTCAGATATATCTGCTTGAAGCTGATTTATTTTTCCATATGGTTTAGAAACTCAGTTAATTTCGATTAACTTTTTCATTATTTAAATTCTTTCACACTCCAAAAAATACCCTTCTGGCCCAACTTTTCTCCAAAATTTCCCGAAGAAAAGAAAATTCCCTGAATGGAACGTCGCTCAGCCTGCACAAACTGGTTTACCACTACAGTTATGTAAGAGTGGTGTGGAACGTTGCGCAGTAGCACATTCAACTGGGATGAAGCAGCTTTGAGAAATGTGAGGAGCAAATTATACCACCTGCATGGCTACGCAAGCAAGTAGGAAGTTGTCTCGAGCTATAGTGTCGGCCACTAGTCAATGTTGCAACCGCTCTGCGGAGCAGCCACCGCAAAGGCTGGAAGGATCACAGTCTACATTAGCTAACGTTGCCGTGCACCACAATATCGATTTCTATGGACAATGTCAATGTGGACATATTAGCGAGTACAGTGAAACGCTGTCGAAAGAAAAGATAAGTACTTGGGTGGGTAGGTAAAGTACCTGTGTGTATGGGTTGTTTGTTATTTTGTAAATGAATGGATGGACGGACGGACGGACTCACGAAGGGGCGGGTAATAATCGCAGCAAAAGCAAAGAAAGAAAGAAAGAAAGAAAGAAAGAAAGAAAGAAAGAAGGAAAGAAAGAAAGAAAGAAAGAAAGAAAGAAAGAAAGAAAGAAAGAAAGAAAGAAAGAAAGAAAGAAAGAAAGAAAGAAAGAAAGAAAGAAAGAAAGAAAGAAAGAAAGAAAGAAAGAAAGAAAGAAAGAAAGAAAGAAAGAATACAACGCTCTCCATGAGCGTATACATTCCAAGGCCCACATGAATACCTGAATATCATGATCACAGGTGACCCCTTCCATACCAAGGCCCATATACCCATAATGCTCAGGCTGATCTTGTTTTCAGGCGGTGGATGAATGCGGGATCCTTCAGATACGTCATACTAGATTAGCGACGGCGACGCTGTCTATCAGGGAAAAGTGCGCCTTATAGAGTCTTCGCTGCGAAGGACATTCTGGTTTATCCTTCCTAGGATGAGCAGCGAAAAGAGTTCAATGCTAAAGCACGAAGAATGCTGACGAAATAAAAGTAGCGGCACTTAACGTTCTGCACAAATCGCGCAACTAAGCGGCTTTCGCAAGCTCACGAGTTTTCTCTCTGTGACCTGCATAGGAAGCTACCTGACAACGGCTCTCATTAACTGGATTGCGCATCCACGATCTGGCCGAGGGCCCAGCACGACGCCCACAGTTGCGACACTCTGCCTTCGATGCACCACCAATCTACTCCCCACAAGTTAAGGCAGTCAGCTCCTATATTTGCTACGTTTTCCTGTGCGGCGCTTAAAGCGGTTCTGTCATTCGGCATATATGTCGCGAAACATCGAGTGATCGCTATTCCATCTCCCGATTCACCCCCTCCCCTCCTCCCTCATTTTGTTCTTCGCTCGTTTCCACCACCTAGGGCGATTCGCCTGCAGTACTTCGACACATCGGCAACCAGTTACATCAGAAACACGCCCTGAGTGAAGTCAGCCTTCCCTGTTTAGCCGGCGGCTCTATGCACTCAGGAAGCCCACACACGCGCACGCACACTTAGAAAAGACAAGACGAACGCAACGCTATTTCGAATCTTCAGGAGGCGGGGCTGTGTGTTATACACCGCGGTCGCTTAAGGACCGTTGTCACGCAGCCTTGTGGGAGGCTCGCAAGAATCGCGTGATGCTGTCTCGGCGACGGAGACAGACCGACGCACACACGCTAATACACATACAGAACTGATCGTCACGCACGTCACGAGTCAGCGCCGAGCAAGGGTAGCAAGCAGTATGCAGGAGGAGAAGGAAATGGCAGCAAAGACTAGCGATAGAAGGAGGGTATGAGAGACCTCAGAAACAAAAGCGACCAGGAGCGGCAGAAGCAGAGAAAGAACGCGTGGCTGCTGCTGCCGCCGCCGGCGTTGGTCCACTCGTCCTTGGTGGCGGCCAGCGCTGCGACTCCGCGGCGGGTTTTCCCACCACGCGCGCGCATGGGTCTGACATCAGCCGCCCAGAATAAATGCGACTCGACTCGAAGACAGCCTCGTTACGAGACTCGCCCAGCGCCCTTCTCGAAGACCTGTCGAGGGAAAGCGGGCTGAGCACTCGCCCGCTCTCGAGGGACCACCGGATTCCTACCACACATATTCACTCGGCGCGACCAGGCTCTGCTGCGGCGGCTCCTGCGAGTGTCGTCACATCGCATTAATTCTGCTCGCGCGCGCGCGCTCGTGCGCGATTTCTCTGTCTTCTACGAGGAGTATGGGACGGCCAGCAGCGGCGGCCTGCAGTTCTTTCTTTGAACGTGACCTTGCGACATAGACAATACCTGTGAGGACTTCGAAGGCTTGGCTCCAGCAGAGATCGCATGTACCAAGGCCGGCGAAATTGATTCCACTGTACTACACTCGGTACGCCGGGACGCGAAACTGGCGAGAGCGCAAGAAAAACGGGCAATAAGCAACCGTGATGAACACACCGCATTTTTAACTTGGACAACATTACCTCTACGCCTTACAAGGTTTGTCGTCGTTACTGAAACGCGAATACTGTCTCCCCTTGTATTCAAGCAAACAAAAGAATCACACATGATCAATGGACATACCTTATGTACGCGTGAAAGTTTTCTACATGATTATGTTGTCGTCTGCGTAAAGGAATGAAATAGACACTTATGTTCATTTTTGAATCATTTATTCTACCGAGGTAATTAACTTTTAGTTGAATTAGACCACATAGGATGTCCAGTAGCCGCCATTTTCAGCTGTGCGTTTCGAACTTACGCGGATTTTCATAGCATTGTGTTCAGAGATTTAGAAACTCCAGTGCTACCTCCCAGTGACACGTTCGTGATTTTTCGGGGTGGTAAGACTTAACAAGGGGGGTGTAGGTGTCCCGTGTGTTCGGTTCCCATCTAGCCCTTCATTATGAAAGTAGCTGCCCAAGATGGCGGGTCCATACTCTACCTGGTCTTGTGACGTCACAAAACGCGTCGACCAGTCACACGCCCGGCGACTTTTACGAGCAAAAGAGAAATGAGCGCCGGTGAGCCATTGCCGTCCGACCTACCAGCACATGGACACGTCACCTGCTAACCTGCCACCTGCCAAAGACATGCCCCTGATTTTTGAAGGGTGCGAGACTTGAAATATAATGACCGATGCCGACGGGTATTTTTTTAATGGGCATACAAACAACCTCGCGTTAAAGAATCATAGGGGTTCAACGATGCTGAACCAAACGCAGAGCGAAAGCTTTGGCTGCCATATAAAAATGTTCTATGTGCTTCAATGAAAAAGTCTATGGTCAGCTATGTCTATCTATGAACTCTTATAGTGAGCTATGAAGTGCCATTGCAATATATATAGGCAGCTATAGAAAATTCTATACCACTTTGTCTATAGCTTCTGAAACATACAAAATCTCTTTAGCTAACTATAGAAAATTACATGTCCATGAAGCTATAGATTATTAGTCGTACAGTTATCTTTAGCTGTCTATAGAGATTGGAATGACTCTAAAGCTACAGACTGCAAGCCATAGAATCAGTTTTAGCAAGCTATAGAAAAGTTTGTGCTCCTGAAGCTATAGAATATTAGTAACACAGTTATCTTTAGCCATCTATAGAAAATTAAATGCCCCTATAGCTACAGATACAAGCCATATGAGCTGCTTAGCTGACTATGGAACAGTGTATGCTGGTAAAGCTATAGAGTAGTACTCATACAGTTACATTTAGCTGTCTATAGAAATATCAATGCCTCTAAAGCTACAGACTGCCGCCATATAAGCTGCTTTAGCTGGCTATAGAAAAGTGTGTGCTCCCGAAGCTATTGACTAGTATCGGCTATAGATATAGAATCGGCTATAGATATTTGGGTCAAATATCTATAGCCGATTCTATGGCTGTCTTTAGGTTTTTCTATAGTCTGTCTTTAACCTATTCTATAGACTTATGGTTGTCTATGTACTGCAGTCTTTAGCATTTTCTATGGTCAGGCATAAAATTTTATGGACAGCTATAAAAAATCCTTTGTATGGTCGGCTATATAGCCGACCATAAAAAAGAATTTTTTATAGCTGACCATAGGAAATTTTTGCATGGGGGTGACCGAGCGTTGCATCGAACACAGCCAGCGTTCTGATGAAAACATCAAAGTTCACCGGCGTTCTATGCAGAACCCACTTTCATGCACCTGCGTGGAATAGGGGCAACGTGAATTCAAATGTCATTTCAGGCTGATTCTATTGTCACCCTTCCACATGAAAGGAGAGGCCCGAGTTGGCGCTCTTTCAGGAACCGGCGAAATGATCAAGGGTAACGTAGTGTAGCTTTCACTACAAAAGAAAAGATCAGTAATCATAGTGGTGGTGGCACGGCAAGAAGAGCTGGTCTTCTGGCACACAGAAGCAGACAGTATCAGCGCTGTGTGCTTATGTCCCGTCTTCGCAATGTTTTTTACTATGAACGGTAACTAAGAAACCCGTTACTGCATTTGTGCGAAGTTTGCCGTTTCTTTTAGCGCAGTTCAGGTCATTTCTATTGGTCACAGTACAATTACAACATCACATACACTCCCCACGCTTAAAAGATCACTGCCCACTTCGCTAACAAATTTTGAGGTTTGCATTGGATCATCGCAGGTACTATGGAATTGTCTATCATTATCTGCCCGTATATAGCCATTCAACGCTCGTGGAGAAATGGGACTCAAATGAATTAGATATAACAATTACCATAAAATAATCAGATAACTTCCACATAACCGAAATTGTAGAGATGTCTGGGAAGCCCTGCTGTGGAGCGAGGTCCCTGCTTCACAGCAACAAGCCATCCGCCTGGCGGAAGAAGCCGCGAGAAACCAAGACCTCTTTTCCTACTTCTGATCGCGGAGGCCCCGGCTCCCGTCCCTTAGGCCTGCGTGCCGGGGGCGGGGACTGGGGACCTTCTTATATGGTGGAATGATAATATCACATCGCATCACCTAGGGGGTCGAAATTAATCTCGCACCGTATACACTAAGCACTCGTTGTGGCTTATGTGAAACTTTAAGACGGTGAGCTCCACATGTATACCCATACCATACCATACCATACCATACCATACCATACCATACCATACCATACCATACCATACCATACCATAACAGTTCATAAAATACAAATAATGCTTGAGGACTCTGGTTTAAATGACCTAATTCAAACTGCCTAAACCGAGAGTATTAAGCTGGAAAAATTTGCACTAGTTTTTAAATGTCACGTACGATTCTGGGCGCGAGCGACATGGATTCGTTGACCTTTTTGTATTTTGTAAATAATTAAGAAAGCTTCCCCTGCGCTTTCTTGCTATCGCTCCCCTCTATACTTCTCCTCACTATCCGCCCGCCTGCACCTTTTCTTTCTCGCAAGTCGCAGCTCGGGTGCTTAAGAAAATAGATAGCAATTGCCGCAGCCCGTAATATTCTTTTAATTCGTTTTTGGTTATTATTTTTAATAAATCATGTTCGCCATTACCGCCACCATATGATTCAGCAATGTTGAATCGTTCTTGTCTACCCTGTGCAAAGGAGACTATCTTCTATGAATATCCAGTGTACTCAGGGGTTTACTTCCACATAAACTGGCATGCATGCAGTCCGGTTGTGATAGTTTTTCCTGGAAGACCGCGTGCGTCTTACAGAAGCCTCTCGGTCCTCATCTTCGTTGCCAAATTGCTTTATAGTTCTAAAACTGCTATACTCTGCAAAAAGCGCAGGCGATGTTCCTGAGGTAACCACGTGATGTGGTTATACCACATCACGTGGGAATGTAGAAATAACGATAGCTTTCGTAAAGACACGAGTGCGGAACAGTGGGAGAGCCGGCTCTCCAGCGGCGATCTGGATTGCCAACTAGGTCTGATCCAGCACGCCCTGCGAGCAGCGAAGCTCAGCGGAGCCCTGGAATAGGGGCACCGACCCTGTGAGAAGAAGGAAGATGGACCTCTTCTGCTACTAGCACAAGACCTTTCTAGAGAAATTAACGTATTTCCTATCCTATCCTAAAATGGCGAGAATTGGGCCTACTTGGTTATTCATAGTGGTTTCACCACGCTAACACAGAGAGCGAAAATGGTGTTGTTGTCTTTATTTTCGTTCTTTGTGTTAGCGCTGTGAAACCACTGTCCTACCCTGTCCTATCCTATCTTGAGGTAAATTAATAGTAATATATTATGTGATCAGAGAATTGCAATCGGGCAACCAGGTGACAAAATTGGCTTCACTGGGTCAAGCTCTTCCATTAACAGCGCAAATCACTCGCCGCTTTGTGGGCACCCTAAACAAAAATATTCTCTAGTGAGTTAGCATTGAGAACAGTATGTGATCATGCGCGGAACTTTTTCTTGTTTGATTATTTTACTTCTGGTAAGCTCTGCTGCTTTCTGCCCAGAAACACGCACAATAACCACAAAATATTCACACTCTAGTCGGTATTTACAGTTTATAATTTTTGGAGTAGATTAAGTACATCTAAATGGTCTTGTAACTAGACGCATTCGCATGGTCGAACATTCAATCCGAGCACGCCTGGTTGCAACAGCTTATAGCATACGCGGTTCCCCCTCGTTGCCCAATTCATTGTCGATTTTGAAACATAGAGACGTCCGGTCACATTCCGGCCAGTGGGACACGGCTCTCTTGTTTAAGCCCCACAATATAAAGGCTACGCGCCCTGTACGGGGGAAAACTCCATCGCCTCAAACGAGAAAGCCCCCCCCCCCCCCCCGGTGCATGCAGAAAGAACGGTTTACGTTACAAGCGTGGGCGTCCTTTGCCGGAAGCTAAAGAGCGGAGTTATACCATGAAGCAGAGTGTGCAAGTATCTACAGATGGTGGCACATGACTTCCAATTTTCAGCGAGAGAGTCGCGGTAGGAGAGAGCACGTGAACAGGAAACCCCTGAGTGTTTTATGTGGTTTAAGGCATTCGTTATTTACACCCAGTGTCCCAGTGTGTTAATAAAAAAGAAAAAAGAGGAGATAACAGCTGAGTCTCTAAAATATGAACGCTTGCTTTCGAGAAATATGCCGTCGTCTATGGTGACGACAGCTAAATTACATCGTTTTGGTCGTGTATCAAGGACGCAGAAAGACCAAGGGAAAAAAAGGCAAACGTAGTAGTTACGCGCTTCGGTACGTTAAGCTCGCGGTGTAGAGCCATAGTGCATATACTATAATGCCGGTAACAATGGCAGAATAACTCGGTTTTGTCACTAAACGTAAAAATAAAAAGATTACATTCTTCGAGCAACATCACGAGTTCTTAGTTTTATTCGAAGCAGAAGTAATAGCAAAATCTATCTCGTAAGCATGTGAAAAATTCGTAGCCTGTATGCATCTACACTGGAAAGGCATCCGTGTGTCCACAACAACCGGTAAAGAGGCAATCAGTGCTTTGCGTTTACTTGTTCTTGGTCTCTTGTCTTTATGCGCTATTGCTCCGAAGGTAAAGAGGCAATCAGTTTACTGGAGAGAAGGACAAACCTAAATCTTGCGGCTAGTTACGTATATAGGTGCATTCTGATTCACTTCTACGATACGCGTCTTGTATTGTTGAAGTAGTCGTGCTCGAGCTAAAGGTTCATTATATCAAAAACAGAGTTATACATAATTCATTTAGATAGTTTGTTATTCATATAAATTGCAATTTCTTCGAAATTATTTACGCTCTGAATACTTTTTTTATGGTATCACGTTCTCAGTACCTCACTTTTTTTTTTCTTTTCGTTTTGCGATAATCGATTGCTAGTAATGTGTTATTATTTTCGGAACAAAATATAACCGGCGGTATAGAATTCAGAGTCCGAATCTAGAGTCCAACAATCTAATATTCCGCAGCTGTTTAGCGCTGGAATGGCAGGGATCGACCGTGATGAAGCCGCGCGCGCAGGAATGTCCGCATATGAATGCCCAAGTGGTTGGCGGTTGACTATACCCATGTTCCATCCACGCTTAGCGTTTAGCACCTGTGGGAAGTAGAAAGCCTTGGCATTGTTCTCTTAGGCTCCTGGCAACAGTGAAGCGCGACGCTTTGTGTAACTTCGATGGGATGAGCGATGCTAAAGCAACACACTTCGCTTCCACCCAGATATATAGCCTTCAGTGTTGCTACAAACGTGTTCTCTATGAAACTTTTAAAAACTGCCAAAGAAAATTTCGGAAATCCCTAGAAGTGAAATTACCAATGTATGCACTGTAACAGGCTATGCATGTAGATCAATCGAGCCGCAGCAACTCATTGTTGTCTGTTTACATTACAGGGTAATATTAATAAAATATGGATAAAAGTACGCAAAAAAAATCAATTGATTTCCTGTAAGTCTTCTGCTATTCTTATTACAATGTGGCTGCCCCACTGAACACGGTTACATTTCAGATGGTGATGTAATTCTTTACTGGTTACCACTGACTTCAGAAGTATATTTTCAGTGGGGTGACTGGGAAAGACATTGTTTGCTTCTTTTTTGTGTTTATGTATTGCTTATGTACTTGAAAAAGTACTCGCTCAATTTATGTGATTCCTCGCATTGTTGCGCAGAAGGATACTAGCGGGCAAGTTACGCTCAGCGCGGTACCCACTCCAGCCTGTTTATATTGTTGAAATTACCAAAATCACTTCAACTGCCCCCAATCCTTTCCTGTTTTCGTGTTTTGTGGGTGCCATCAACGTAATATGTATTTGCTACAGTGTCGTGGTAGAAGCCGATTCTATGGAAACGAGGTGGCGTGAAGTTAGTTTACAGCCCCCCAAAAATTGTAAATACGGCAGGAAGCCATGATGTGGGGATTGGAGGCTGAGGCTCCAAGCAAAAACTTGAGATAGATAGATAGATAGATAGATAGATAGACAGATAGATAGATAGATAGATAGATAGATAGATAGATAGATAGATAGATAGATAGATAGATAGATAGATAGATAGATAGATAGATAGATAGATAGATAAATAGATAGATAGATAGATAGATAGATAGATAGATAGATAGATAGATAGATAGATAGATAGATAGATAGATAGATAGATAGATAGATAGATAGATAGATAGATAGATAGATAGATAGATAGATAGATAGATAGATAGATAGATAGATAGATAGATAGATAGATAGATAGATAGATAGATAGATAGATAGATAGATAGATAGATAGATAGATAGATAGATAGATAGATAGATAGATAGATAGATAGATAGATAGATAGATAGATAGATAGATAGATAGATAGATAGATAGATAGATAGATAGATAGATAGATAGATAGATAGATAGATAGATAGATAGATAGATAGATAGATAGATAGATAGATAGATAGATAGATAGATAGATAGATAGATAGATAGATAGATAGATAGATAGATAGATAGATAGATAGATAGATAGATAGATAGATAGATAGATAGATAGATAGATAGATAGATAGATAGATAGATAGATAGATAGATAGATAGATAGATAGATAGATAGATAGATAGATAGATAGATAGATAGATAGATAGATAGATAGATAGATAGATAGATAGATAGATAGATAGATAGATAGATAGATAGATAGATAGATAGATAGATAGATAGATAGATAGATAGATAGATAGATAGATAGATAGATAGATAGATAGATAGATAGATAGATAGATAGATAGATAGATAGATAGATAGATAGATAGATAGATAGATAGATAGATAGATAGATAGATAGATAGATAGATAGATAGATAGATAGATAGATAGATAGATAGATAGATAGATAGATAGATAGATAGATAGATAGATAGATAGATAGATAGATAGATAGATAGATAGATAGATAGATAGATAGATAGATAGATAGATAGATAGATAGATAGATAGATAGATAGATAGATAGATAGATAGATAGATAGATAGATAGATAGAGAAGGGGGCTGTGAATGAGCAAAGTTTACGTAAGATCAACAAATTGCGCCCTTACATTTTATCACTGTCATAGCGAGTTCAGCTGTAACTTTCATGACGGATGTTCCAGCACTTGCAAGACTGCGAGAATAGCGGCTTGCGCAGCATATTTTTGGATTGGGTAATCTCCGCTAATTCTTCGCTTGCTGCCCCAAGGTAGGTACTTGTGTCTTCGAAGCCCGATCACTTCAAGGCCCGATCTCGTCTCACTCAGCGTACCGACTCTACCGACTAGCCACCACTCGCAGAACGAACGCTGATTCATGCAACCAACCATGTGGGCCCGCGCATGGCATTCCGACTGGTCGAGCTGTGGAGTGCGTCGCGAAGCGCCGGCTATTTCTCTCTTGTTGGCAGGCCAGATGGATACATCCCGAATTCTGGATGGGGTACTCGCGTTAAAATGGGAACAATTGGCTATCAATGGTCAAAAATAATTAAAAAGTGTTCAGAAAAAATTCTTGCCTACAGTTAGGGGGAGCAATAGCAAAAGCTTATAGTGTTTTAGTGTACTAAGAAGTCACAACGCGGAGATATGTTTTGGCGCGTAATGGTAACAGCGGATGTACTTGGTGTCCTCCCAATGTGCTCAGGATAGCGGGTCTCCTTAAACTAAGAATGCACTATGCGGTGTTCCGCGGAAAGAATAAGGATTCGATGAGTGCCCTTCTGTTTACCAATGAGCGCTTTTTTGGAGAAAGGGGAGATTTTCTAACCAGGACTGCGTATAATATGCAGCCTTAACTTTGGGGCAAATGATAGGCATTCTCGCAGATGAACGTTAATGCAGCACGTATACATACGCAACCTGCACTGTCAAAATGGCACTGCAGTCGTCCCAATGACCAATAAAAACCATTTCCGTCAGTCTCTTGAGTATAGCTACAAGCGCGAGAACACATTCTGAACTAATGGAGGCGGCTTTTGCGTAGCAGCTAAGGTACCTTGCGTATAGGCGCTCTCAAAGTGGTCCAGGTACACAACATAACATAACATAACATTGTTGCAGCTTCGAAATAGGAATCTGCAAACAGAACGACAAGAAGAAGGAAGACGAGGATTGGAAGCGGGAGCGCGCGTGAGAGAAACTGAGCGCCATGTTGGCACATTGAGAATCGTGTGGACAGCCAGAGATTAAATATAGTTAGAGGCGGCCTTGGTGTTTGCCCTCCTTCTTCTATAAACATAGCATAACATAGCCTACCAGTGCCTTTGACACTGCGCGGCTGTGCGTGCCTTTAAAATCAGGCAGGTGGGATAGAATTTACTACCAGTTCGCCTGAAAAATGCCTTCTCCGTTTTCCAGGCTGTGTGTATACTCTGTTGCAGTCAACAGGGCAAACTTTCGTGCAGGCTGCTGATATGGCTATCATTTGGTGACACGACGCCGCTGACCAGTAACCGGGCAGGAGCTATAGCGCTGTAGGGAGCTCTGGTTACGAGCATCAGATTGGAACAACGCGAAACACGTAGCGGCTTATCACTATATCGGTGTTAAAAGGGCGAAAAATTCATGCTTGGTTGATAAAAAAAACTGAAATCTTCTTTCTAGCTGAACTGAGTTCACTATAAAAAAAAAAATGTTCAAATTTGATGGCTGTATAAATCTCCAACTCGTCTCCCCAGCATACATGACAGTAACCTTCTTCAATACCAGTTTAAAATACTTGGAAATTAGAGAAGGCCAAGTTTAGCTAGCCACTCAGTGCTACAATTAAGTCTTAACTGATACTAAGATAAATTGCTTCTCAATCTTCAGGCGAGGTCTTGTCCTTAGCCCGCGGAGACTGTATTACACGGCAGATGGAAGAGTAGCAAAGAAACCAACCGTCAGCACGGAACGGAAGCACGAAACGCACGAATAAACGGAAATGTATGGTCCTGTCTAGCTCGCGTGATATGTACCGCCCTGCAAAACGAGCGGCCGCGCTGCGCTTGGCCCATAAAGTGCGCAGAGAGAAAGCCACGCGGAGTGTCAGCACGGGATTCAGTGCTGCGTAAATTACGAGCCCGGCGTCGAACGTTTTCCTCGCTTGAGCTCAGCAGAAGGACCCGGTGTAGCTTGTACCTTGGCTTCTCTCTTTATGATGTACTGCCTGAACGGCGCATGTTTTCATGTAGCAGCAATTTGCTGCAAGCCTCGTCAAGTATATACTGCAGAGGCAGGGCTTTGCTTTTGTAGCCTTTCATTAATTTTCTGGCTTTTTTTTTTTTTTCTATCCTTGGCTGTGCCGCATATGTATGGGCACGCTGCTACGTGACGCTATGCGTTCTGCGTCACATAGCGTAGCTAATGCAGGGTTGAAAGGAGAGCGCGAGCGCGAGCGCAAGCGAACAAATACACATAAAAAAAAAAGAAACAGAAAGAAAGAATAGTGATAGTCGCGACAAACCTGTTCTGGGTGATCTCACGCACGTGTTCTGCCGAGCGGCGTCGGGTCTATATTTGGAGTGTTTGGAGCTCCTAATGAGGATTCTGTTCTGGAACGTTTTCTCTCTTTTTATCTTTCTCCGTGAGGTATTATTTCGATGGAAGTTCGCGTCATTTTGAGCTAAGCGCTGCTCTCAGTACGCGCGCATGAAACTCTGTTTTCACACTATAAACATCGCTTGTCATTTCAATGTTTACACTGTTTTTGAGCATGTAGGAACCTTGAGGATACAGCGGAAAGATTAAAATCATACCCATGTACAGCGCTCGCTCGCACGCACGCACGCACGCACGCACGCACGCACACACACACGCACGCACGCACGCACACACACACACACGCACGCACGCACGCACACACACACACACACACACACACACACACACACGCGCGCGCACGCACACACACACACGCACGCGCACACACACACACACACACACACAAACAAACACACACACACACACACACACACATACGTAGATGCTACTGAGCATAACATACATTCACATAATTCACAGGTATGGACAAGCGTGAAAACAACTTTGCAGGTAGTAGTACCAACTGTCAACAGAGCCGCTGCTTGGGAAACGAAGCAAGCACAAAGCTAATAAAAGATAAGCGCAGCCCTGAGTGTTGAGAATGCCGGCCAGGAAGGCAAAAATGAAGATGCACATGATGGGCAGGCTGCAGGTTCTGAGCATTGAACTCAGTGCCTGCCTTCGCATGAAAGCATATGTCTTGTATTATTGAACTCTCTCATTTTAGACCTTCACAGCCTTCTGGTGGCGATAACAGCGTGAGCGCTGATCGTGCTTAAATACCTGATTACCACTCAATCTCTCCAGGTTTTTATGCCGACTGCCTTTCAACTACTTGGGCACAAGATGCTGGTGGCAGTACTCCTTATGCAGGTGTACTGGGAAACAATGCACACCTCCGTTCTCTTAAGGTGCGTGCAGTGTATATATACGCATAATCACGGGGAGTGTAGATTCACACTACAGTGCAACTGCATATATGATCGCGCGGTTAAGAGGACACTGCAGGTTATCGCTTCAAAATGTGATTTTCTTGAAAATTTGAAAAATTAAGAAGGGGAAAACGCAGGGTACGGAAAAGAAAACCAAGATAGGATACAGGGGTTACTATTACCAAACGCTGGGGATGCACTTCCCTCTAGTTTCATACAACGTTTAGCGTACTTGTCATTTTATGTTTCGTCTCCCTTGCGACATTTTGCACATTCAAAGAAGACACATATTGTGTCTATCTGTCTATACTTACGCGACAAGAGTAATCTGTACAGTAATAGGCCTACCTAACCTCTGAAGGAAAGACCGTGATGGCAGCTTCAAACGTTTCCTTGGCTTTTTGTCAATCTTGACGTCTGGTTTTACAGAATTAGTACCTCCCAAACACTTCACGGCATGAGCTGAAATAGTCATGAAATAACTATTTCGAGTGTTTCAGTGAACGGTTTCAAATACATTTAGAAACGAAAGATTCTAAATAGCAAAAAAAGAAAATCATGAACAAACTCACAACTGCTGCGGATGTAACATAGTGAATAATTCTTATAATTGCAATGCTAATTAACTAAACTTTACTAGTAAACTTTTTGGTTAACTGGTTTTCGTTCACAACAGGATGCTTGAGCCCATGACCAAAACAATGTCATCACAGTTTTTGTAATAAAATCTTACTTTCTAAAGCCAAGCAGCGCGATAATGGCGCTGTTTTCCGCGCGAAATCGAAATTGGGCGCTTGAGACACGCATGAAACTCACTGGAAACTGCAGTGAATACGACTCCTAATTCGAAGTTAGTGCTAATGTGACGTATTGTGCACTTTTGTGTATCATGGTCCGTCGCTCCCAAAATTAACGATAGCGCAGTTGTCAATGACTGTCCGTTTCCTTGCATCGAGCGGCGAAGCATGATATTGCACAATTAAATTCGAATTAAGCACCGTAGTCGCTGTAACGCGTACCCAGAACTGCGGCGAAACGTAGAGAAACACGAAGACAGAAACACAACACAGGCGCACACTACCAACAGTAATACAAAACTGAACCCGAACTTCCTCTTTCACATCAAAGCACAACTTCCTCCTCCACACCCAAGTACATCACACTAGCATGCCTCTCCCTTCCCGAGCAAATATGTCTGACCAACAATAAATGTCAGCAACCCTCACATCCAAAGGAGCAACCAAGCAATGAATACAAGACCAAGTCCACCACGCACATCGTCCGAATAACACAGTCGCAACTTCCGCTTCTTAGACGCAAACTAAAAAACCGTCACACATCTGCAACTGTTATGAATCACGTTCACTCACAATACATATAAAAGGCGAGTCCGGTTTGTCAGTCTTAACGGTAAGAAACACACCAAGGAAACCCTTGTTGCAAATCGATGATCACCTTGGCCAATCTGGTCAGCTGCAGTTCATTACATAACGCGAAGGCTTTCAGCTTTCTTCTTCACAAGCACAGAATTATTCTTAATTCACATCACATCACATCTCATCACTTTATTACCTTAAAGACCCCCAGTTCTGGGGTATTGCATAAGGGGTGGGTATACATGTATGAAGATTATATACAAAATAAACACAAGGGGTGGGTACACGCATGAAGATTATATATAAAATAAACATATTATTAGTTAAATATGGCAGTTATACAACTGAAAAATGCTGATGGGCAGGTGATTCCAGCAAAGTCGTGTGGAAGGCCATTCCAGTCTACGGCCGAGCGAGGAAAGAACTGCATGGGTCGCCGTCCCTTCGTATACTGTAACACGTCATTGACGAGTGCCGTTTCCACCGAACTCCCAGTGCCCTTAACGCGCTCAGTTTCGATTCTGTATGAGAAAAAAAAAAAAGAAAAAAAGAAAGGCGGCATTTTCACACGTGGCGGGACTTTAAAGAATGAGTGTTTCTTCGATTCAGCAACTGATTTACTCCTCTTGTTTGCCACCTCAACTTACCGTTGCCACTAATAATCGAACTGAGTTGATTAAAGCGTAATTAGTGAGTTCCAGTTTATTAGCGATGTAATTAGAATAGTTTTACAGTAGAATACATCTAGCGATACTCATAGCGTGTTTCTGAAAACAAAAATTAAAGCGACAGTTTTGCAACCCCATTGATCAAAAAGGTAATCGCTGATGTTACCTTTTTTTTTCAAATTTTATGCAGTTAGGAATTTTTTAGTGTTCGGTGAAGCATGCGCACTATGTACTACATGAAATGACGTTGGGACTCTGCTTCGGCTGCGTTAAGTTTAGGATGTCGGCTCTTTATTACGGCACGAATAATTTAGTTTCCCTTCGGCGTTCCCACATTCATAGATAAGCGGTTAATGCCATTGCCATTTCCAGAGGTTTATTTCTTTTCAACGCCACTGAGCCCTGTGCATTTTGATGGCGGCCTCTAACTCGTAACACCAGATTTTATGATAATTATCAAAATCTTTCTTTATCTCATGAAAACTTGGTGTTTTCCGAGGCAGTCCAAGTTCCGCCTCTCTTGCTCTTTGGAGGGAACCTGTAATGGTCATTATATATTCATAAACGTTTTATGCTTGCGCATTAAGGTACTGTGTATTTTTCTTTTATATTGATTTAGTTGTTATATTCATTGTATTTTTAATGTTATTGATATAGCAAGGTAGGAGAAACGAGCTGATGTTAACGCTAACTTTTCTTAACTATTAGCTGCACATGATTAGATATTCAGAAACTAACATTTGAGAATTTGATACGAAACTCAAAGCAAAATATAAATCTTTGCTTTACGTTCGGGATTTTTCTTTCTATAAGCATACTTCTTTTTTTTTTTTTAATGAGTTTCTGGATAAAAATGCTGGAAAGAAATCCTTATCGAAATTTAAAGAAATTTAACAAACTGGACTGTCTCATTTCCTCGAAATTCGCAAAGGTTTCAAGCTGCTCTCGGGAAGCAGGGCCTCAAATGTGAATTTTCGAGTCTACTTCAGTGTTCTTTCGGTTGCTGAGAACGGTACTGGTTTGCAACTTCGTTAACCTTGGCTGCGTTTCTGTTTGATATAGAAGACTTCAAAGAACACCTTGAAAACTAACGGTTCGGTGAGCACTTTTGGGTAAATACTTCAGTGCAGTGGTGGCTGCTCATAATTGGGCTGAGCAGAATATACAATTGATACGCAATTGAGTTGGTTGGTATAGGAGGGCTTAGGAGCAGTCTTAATTTCAATGAAGCCGCGATCGACTCCTATATGAAGGTTCCCTATATCAATAAATAAATAAATAAATAAATAAATAAATAAATAAATAAATAAATAAATAAATAAATAAATAAATAAATAAATAAATAAATAAATAAATAAACAAATAAATAAATAAATAAATAAATAAATAAATAAATAAATAAATAAATAAATAAATAAATAAATTGATTTATTTATTTATTCGATCAATCAATCTTGAATTTAGTGTACAAGAATAACCATACTGTCCTGTCAATGCAGCACGGAAAAAAATAAAGAAAACCGCAGAATCTGCATTGGAGTAATGCGAAAGCACGGATGCTGGTGTTGGTTGCTTCTGGTTGCTTCTAGTTGCTTAATTCAGTTCTTGTTTGCCCATTTTAGTCTTTCGTACTTTCAAATTGTGCGCCAATCCCTTCCTATGCCCTTTTTCTGGTCTGCTTCAGGTTACGTGACGTCACATCCTCTACCTCACATTAATTCACTTCTTGTTTACCAATTTTAGTCTTTGGTACTTTCAAATTGCGCGACAATCCCTTCCTATACCCCTTTTTCGGCTCTACTTCCGGTTGCGTGACGTCCGATCCTTGACGTCATATCCACTATGGCACCCCTTTTTTCTCTTTCCGCTTTCTCTCCCACCTTCCTTCCTTTACGGCGCGGTTCAGGTGTCCCCAGAGTAAGTGTGGCAGATACTGCGTCTTTCCTTTCCTGTGAACCAGTCGTTCTAATTAATTACGTTAATGGACACAACATTACGTCACCCTCTATCAGTTGATACCACTCGTTACCCTCTACCACTTCTCAATTACTCCCAACTGCTGCGGACACGATATTGCGGGCGCGTTCTGCGGGCACGGTCTGCGGACAGAAATCTGTGAACATAGCGAAGTAATGCATTCGCATTAATAAGATTTAAAAAATGCACACGCAAGCTTTACACGCGCCTATAGAAGACAAAAGATGGAACAAATAGCACGTCAAATAGAATTTAGATAATTTCAGTCACGTAGAGAATGAAAACAATCAGGAGGGTGTCTTGAAAAACATAACACAAAAAAGCATCCAAAAGAGAAGAGAACAAAGTCAGCCAAATACAATAAAGAAATGCAATTGTTGAAAACAATACAAACGATCAGCTACGTATACACAGTGTCGGCTTAAAGTGACAATAAAAATGGGAAGAAAGCTATTTTGAGAACAAAGACAAAATTAAGCAAGAGGAAAAGCACAAGTGAAGTAAATACAGAAGGCTTGAAAGAGGAAGTAATATCTGATAAAAAGTACTGTTCGGAATAGGACGCTAAGGATCTACAATAAAAACGAAAAAAAGCGAGATTCCGAAGATATCAAAGATATCAAAAAGAATTATACAGCCTTTGTATTCTGTCCAGATGGGAGTGGGAATGCAGAAGCGGAAAAACTTGCTCTTCCGCGGAACTCGCAGTAGGATGCACTCAAGGATCTCAGAGCACATAATATAGCCATGAAGGAATTTGTACCAGAAAATGATATCAGCCCTGGCACGACGCCGGTTAAGAGAAGGAAAAAGCGGCGAGTTATTCCATATGGAGCGAGAGCTGGCCTGGCAGTTGTGTAGGAGAAACGATGTTAAAATGTGCTCCAAAACTTAAGCTGCACTATGTCGAATTTCTCACAGTTCAATTTGCAAGTACCGTTCCAAATAACAACGCATACTCCAAAGGCGGCAAGCATATGGACAAGTACAGCTTTAAAAAAAAGAAGTGTCGTATGGAACTCTCGCGAAAGCCTGAAGATTAATCCTAATGTGCACATAGCTCGCAAAGCAATGCGGTTAGTATTGGAGGAGATGCTGAGGGTATTGTCGAAAAGTACGCCGAGGTCATTTATTCCGTAAACCCTGGACAACATCATACAATTAACAGAATAAGGGTAAATAAGGCTATACGTTTTACGAGTAAATGAGGCAACCTCAGGTTTGGTAGAATTTAGAGTAATCCCATTCTTCGAGCCCCACATAGAAAAAGCATATATGTCCGATTGCAAAGGTAAGCAATATTGAAAAGAAATATATTACCTTGAATATTTTAAATCATCAGCGTAAATGAGGAAAGGGGAGTTCTTGACCGTGGCTGAAATGTCATTAATAAAAACGAGCAACGGAAGCGAGCCTAATACTGAACCTACAGAAAGGTAAACGAAGGAGGTCTGTCAATTGGTGCTGACAAAGCAGGAGCGATCCTAGAGATAGCTACGCAGGAGGACTACGATTGAGACTGCGTTCGAGAAAGCAGAAGCTTTTCAAGAGGCAATGAGTGCTTGACAATGTCAAACGCTTTGTTCAGTACACAGTGCACAGTACACAGCGTCAACACGTCCTCTCTTGTGCGTTCTACGAATTACTACGAATGTGCGTTGTGGCTTAGTAAAATTAGATAATTTAGGAAAAAACTTGTTTCATTTTACCATCTGATAGAGATGTTGACCTAGCTTGTAATTATAACTTTTCAATAAGGATATTTGCTTTCGGAAATAATTCTGATATGTAGGCATGGCAAGGAACGTAAGTTAAATGGTGTAAGAACAAGCCTTTTTTTTTTTTTTTCTCTGCAGTGTATACATCTTCTGCGGATATCAGAACACTATGGCGGAAGTACTTAAGTCATTACATCTCATGAAACCAGACGACAGGTAAGAAATGCTTAGAAAAGGCGACCTCTTACGTCTAAAGACTTCGCTTCGTTGCCTTACTCTTTCTAACAGCTACTATGTGATTGCATGGGCGACTCGTCAACTACCGCACTCTGAGTGATTCACTGGGCAAAGTACACGAAAGCCTCAAGAGCTTATCTTGGCAGTCAGTTTGACCGGATAAGATACCTGTGTATTAGCTTCGATCTTTGATCGTCTGGGCAAAGTACGCACGTGCGTGTGCTTGCGATGCGCATTACTTCACCAGCAGCAAGCTGCGTGAGCACTCTAATGTCGACTCAGATGCTGAATAGCTTCGTTTTGTCCTTCAGCAGTAACCACTTGGTACATAAAAACAGAACAGCAAACTACATGCGATAGAGTCTAACAACATTTTTTTCTTGACATTCAAGCCCAGAGGGATGCATACGTTTTAATGTTCCTTGATATGCCGTGAGGTGAGACATTGCATGTCACTCTGATAATCATGCTAGCTGATATGAAGTAGATTTTCCTTAGGGGTATATATAATAAAAGCAAGCAGCATACTTTTTCTTTTCTCTTTTTTTATTTTAAAATGATCATAAATTTTTATGTAGATTTCATTTTTTTTAATCATCAAGCTGATGAACCTGCGATACTGCTTTTCTCTTCATAATTACCAAATTGTTCATATTATAGATGAAAGAGAAAAGTAAGTTAATCATACTATGTACTATATACGTCATCAGACTCTCCGATGCTACTGTAAATGAGACGAACATAGAATTTTTAACCAAAAACAGGCCCCTAAACCCTCCTGAAATATTCACTTGACACTGAGCTATTCCTGAGCTATTCCTGCATGGCAATACAAACACGAAACTGGTTTTTATTTTCCTGCCACTCAAGTGTAGTTTTTAAAGACCTCAATTAGACAGAACGTTGCCTGTTCCAAGCATTGAACTGCATCTTGCATTTCAGCATGCACGTTTGCATTGATTTGTATCGCATCTTTCACGATATGAACTACCATTTAAATACTCAACTGAAAAACATGTCCACGTGTCTAATTTGCTCCACTGTGTTGCCGACCGAGATTCCTGGTATAATATGCGAACTGCACTTAACCTTGTGTCTATGCAAAGCAGCTGCAGAAACAAATGTTAGCCGTATTTTTTGAAGCTTCAACATTGCAAACATCGAACTTCTCAGAAAGTATTATTTCGAAAAGGCATATCAAATGCACTCTAAGGAAAAATTTGGAAGAAAGGAAAAAGTTGGGGGGAGGGGGAATAGCAAGAGTACGTAAATGTAGAGACCATGCATAGCCATCGGCATTTACAGCTGCGCTCAATATGTCCTGGATGCTGTGGAGTCACAGTGTACCAATTAGAGCCTCAAAACTGCTTACTGTTATAGATGGTCTTAATAAGCTTTTATTCTTCATCCATTGCTTGTTAGTAACTGGTTCATGGCACATATCATCTCAATAATGATATGCTATTAACTACATGGTGTCACTCATCCTCCTCAATACTTCGCAACACGGCCTCACAAGACGGCATAATAAGGTGGTTTTACAGGCTAAGCAATGTGTATGCGTGCTCACGTGTATGTGTGTGTGTGTGTGTGTGTGTGTGTGTGTGTGTGTGTGTGTGTGTGTGTGTGTGTGTGTGTGTGTGTGTGTGTGTGTGTGTGTGTGTGTGTGTGTGTGTGTGTGTGTGTGTGTGTGTGTGTGTGTGTGTGTGTGTGTGTGTGTGTGTGTGTGTGTGTGTGTGTGTGTGTGTGTGTGTGTGTGTGTGTGTGTGTGTGTGTGTGTGTGTGTGTGTGTGTGTGTGTGTGTGTGTGTGTGTGTGTGTGTGTGTGTGTGTGTGTGTGTGTGTGTGTGTGTGTGTGTGTGTGGATGGGGGGAGGGGGGGATCTCGTTAACGAATGCACTTGTAACGCCATTTTGCATAAGTCCAGCACGTTTCGTATGCCCCGCTTCTAGCGCAGTGCCTTGTCGTTTGCCTGTCATGCGCTGAGATATATTTGGCAGCTATGTAATTATGGTTGCAGAGAGATGTTGTTCAGGCGGCTCTAGCAAGCACAGCAGCTGTCTGGAACAGGTTTGAATCCATGTACTCACGGTTATACCGCACAGGCTGCAGAGATCAAAACACATGCGCAGCAAGTGGTTTATGCAAACGATTAATGATGTCTTTCGGGGCGGCTTCCCCACTGTTGCTACGTCAGAAGTGCTACGTCAGAAGTGGGTGCGCCTTGCAGCACTCGCACGTTTTGCACATTGCCGTTAGTTATTTGCCATGTACACGTCGTTGACAACGTACAGGATACCAGTATAATTTTACTCGGAATACCAGTGAAGGAAAACACGACATCCGCTTGGAAACCCATACGCGTAAGCTGCAACCCATGTAGCATAACTGAAAGGCGCTGATTTCGCCATATATGTTAACGTGACCATGCACAGTCGTGCTCATTGTCACCTGCAACGCGTGACAATGCACATTATCGCTTATTCACATTTAGGCTTAGCTAAAGAAACAACCTTGCGCCTTGAACATTTCCTCGGTCCTTGGTGCGACGGGTCGTCAGCTGCGCGAGCTACAAAGGCCTTATTAACTTTTCTCAAGGACACAGGGTTGATCGAGACCCTTTAAAACATATGTGTGTGATTGTGTGTGTGTGTGTGTGTGTGTGTGTGTGTGTGTGTGTGTGTGTGTGTGTGTGTGTGTGTGTGTGTGTGTGTGTGTGTGTGTGTGTGTGTGTGTGTGTGTGTGTGTGTGTGTGTGTGTGTGTGTGTGTGTGTGTGTGTGTGTGTGTGTGTGTGTGTGTGTGTGTGTGTGTGTGTGTGTGTGTGTGTGTGTGTGTGTGTGTGTGTGTGTGTGTGTGTGTGTGTGTGTGTGTGTGTGTGTGTGTGTGTGTGTGTGTGTGTGTGTGTGTGTGTGTGTGTGTGTGTGTGTGTGTGTGTGTGTGTGTGTGTGTGTGTGTGTGTGTGTGTGTGTGTGTGTGTGTGTGTGTGTGTGTGTGTGAAAGTGTGTGAAAGTGTGCGACACCGATTCTTTTTCTTTTTTTTTCATTCATTTCCTCCTACCCTCCCACACTTTGTCACCCTCATCACTCAACCCTCATCAGGGATAGCATGATAGGCTCACCACCAGGCAGACATCTCCTGTTGCCATTAAGATATCTCTCTTTCTCTCTCTCTCTACATTGTCGCCTAAAGCGTATGACTGTAGTGCATCCTCTCCGGAGGTCGTGTGCGACTGGCGGTGCGAAGGAGGGAACAAGTGCAAACGGAAGCAAAGAAAGTCCCACTGCTGCCTATCCTCCTTTTGTACGGTTTACCATGGCGCTGTAAACATGTTGTAAGCGGCAATGCGCGCCACTGTCACTGTGTGCAAAGTGTCCACCCTAATAATTAAAGCCTAGCTGCGGACCTCGCCACGATGGGGTGGGAAGAGGTATGAAAGAAATACTGAGGCACAGTAACTTGCCCTACAAGCGCGAGTCTAGTCCCGTATCGTTCAGGAAACGACAAAAAACCCGAATCGGCGTTAGAGCTTTCTACTTGTCCAGCCAAGCGCAAAGTAGTAAACCCTCCGAGAGGACTGCTGTCGAAACACTTCAAGGCAGTGGCTAACATTATCATTTCGGGCGCATACATTGGGCACGCCACTAATACATGCTCCGCAGTTAATGCCACAGGTGTAACATTCCGCACAGTCCGCCTCTTCAATAAAGGCAAGTACTTGCGCATGAAAGCCATCCAGAAATGCAATCTATGGAGCAAGCACACGCGGTACAGAAAATGACATGTCTGATTTAGTCTTCTGAGGTGGATGTTTCGGCTCCCGCTGGACACAATAGGCAGCGAGCGGTTGCACTCCTCATACAGTTCGAAAGAAGACTCGTGGTATCTGCTCTTGAAAAAGGCGCAGTGGTTCAGAGGGCACTGCTGAGGGCTCTCATTTGTTTCAGCATCTACATAGTACATACTCATTTACATCGAGCCCATTGAAATATTCTGCGACTTTGGGCTCGGTATTTACCTATCCGTAACTAAAGCATTTAGGCTCACTCACTCACTCACTCACTCACTCACTCACTCACTCACTCACTCACTCACTCACTCACTCACTCACTCACTCACTCACTCACTCACTCACTCACTCACTCACTCACTCACTCACTCACTCACTCACTCACTCACTCACTCACTCACTCGATCGATCGATCGATCCTTTAACCATTCGCACATGATAAGGGGAGTGAACTTCTACTAAGAACTATATATCACTGCTACATTCACCAAACCATTGTATTGCATGCTTACTCACCGCCCACGTGAACACGACCCGCTACTGCTACTACCTAAGCGAGAAATCTGTCATATAGGAAGACTGTGCTAACCGCCCCATCACCAACCCCTATTTTATTTTATTTTTAACGAAAAAATGTCTAAGAAATGCATGAATCATACTGGACTGCTTTCCTATAATAGATAATAAATTTGCTTCTAACAATATATTGCTGATCTCTGGTATAAATTTCTTCCATGCGCTCCAAGCCTTCCTAATTGCGTTTGTTTCCGACCTTTATCGATGTTGTTCGCGTGTCCATTGCGCTATCCGTCGAGGCAGGCCATGTTTGCCACCCGCCACTTATGTTCAAGAGGTGCGTGGGAGCAAAGGTTGAGTCGGTGCGCATGCTCCCCTCTCGTGCCGCAGTGTTCGGGAGCTGTTGCGACCGCGGTGACCCGCGAGTCGCGGTCAAAAGCACACACACACACAAAAAAAAAATAGTTTTGTCTCTCTTTGATACACATGTTGCCACAGACGGCTGCCTCTAAGAGGTTAGAGGATAGGAATTATAATGAGTAAAGGGCGAACACCAAAGCCACTGCATCTGTATCCGTCAGGCAACCGCACCTGTGCGCTCTGATTTAGTTTACCGCTTTTAGGGCGAAACATTCGTCCCACAACAAAAGACAGATATTTTAGATATGAGAATGTCGGTCCGGAACCAACCAATTTGCATCTCCTGCTGTAAATCAAGTAAAAGCTTTTTAAAGAGAATTTGTCTTCCCCCTTTACGCATTGTTACGCGGCGGTCTTGTACCCGTCTTACAAGGGAAATTTCAAACACTGTAAAACTCAACAAGAGTTCAGGCCTCCATTACACTCAATTATAGTCAGGTGCGTTTAACATTGGCAACCTTCCTGAATGCTCAGTTTAAGCTTTCCATCAGAAATTGATAGTCAGTCGCTTATACAATTATCTAAATAAGTTTAATATAACTGCCCCCAGTCAGTTTAGTTTTAGGTCGCTAAACTAACTTGGCTCTCATCTCTTCGACTGAATTTATTAAGCATGACAATGACAATGGCGAATTTGGTGGCTTTTTATATTTTGATTTCACAAAAACTTTTGATACGATTAACCGCTCGATTTTACTAAAGAAACTAGAGTGTTACAGCATAGCAGGTCCCGCATATCTGCTTTTAAAAAGCTACTTGCAAGATCGTAAACAAATAATCAATATCGATGGGACCGCCTCTCTAGCTAGAACTATTAATCAAAGTATTCCTCGGAGATCTATTTTAGGACATTTGCTGTTCACATTAGATAATAATGACATAATTCAATTAGTTGAAATCACTGTGTTTTATATGCTTACGATACTACTGTGTCATTGTCTAACAGATTCACTGATGATCTTATGTTGATTTGAATACCGTTTTGAGTAACATACCGAAATGGTGTCTCAGTAAACAGCTGGTTATTATTCCTGCTAAAACGAAGTTCTTAGTCTTCAAAAATAACCCGAAAATTCTTCCACGCGCTTCAACGTTAACCCTTTGTTCTTATACTATTCCAGCCTCCGATAACACTATAGCTTTCTCGGCGTTATTATTGATCCTACACTTAAATTTTCAACCCACATCGCTCATCTGAAAAAAAAAAAAAAAATCGAATCAAAGCGCGTTCATATTTCTATATTATATTCTCTTATCTTTTGTATTATGTTTTCGTTCACAGTAGCCGCACTTACAGGATTGTCGCTTGGGAAATACTTACCACTGCTAATTATCCTCCGCACAGCATTTACAATATCAGGCCATCCGCATTATCACCCGCAGCAGTTTTTCTACTAATGCTAGTTTCTTATCATAAGAACATCATATCTTATCAGCTGCATCAGTATCACCTTGTAATCATGTTCTTTAAAATCCTAAATGACCCCCTGAATTTTCAGTTTGTTAATCCTACACTGCTTTCGAACTACAACGCCACAAGATTTGCAGCAAATAACAATTTTCTACTCTCGAAAGTTCGTGATGACTATGGAAAATTGACGTCATCTTTTGCACCCATTTTTGGGAGGACTCATTGCCTTTAGCACTGAAAACATCAATGTCTCTGCCTACATTTAAGAACATTGCCTTCGTTATTGCCTTTGTTTTTGTGTAAAAGTATTGATTTGTCATGTTTTTCATTTCATAACCATTCGCTATGTTGTTATTAGTTCTTTTGCTGTAACGATCTATCGAGGGTCCCGGTACAGTCTTTTGACTTTGGCACCCTCGTCTGTATTTTTATGTACTCTGTAAATATGGTTGAACTAATAAAATTTCACTTTCACTTTAAATGCACAACGCGCATTTGACTGGCAAATATAGCTATGTTGCCTCATCTCCATTTTGAAACACCCTGCCTACTTTTCATTTTGTCATCATTCAATCGATTCGCAATTCCTGTGCATGCATCTAATATTTACTAGTACAATGTCCGAGTCAATCCGATAAAACCTCCCCCAGCTTCATTCTCCTGAACACACGGTCGTTCAATTTTGCCACTTCAAGCGTTCGTTTGTTTTGAACATATTTGTGTCTGCAGTGGCGAGGAGTGCAGTATCCTAGTATCTAAGTGCAGAAACAGCAGCTGAAAACCCTGCCTGCTAAGCTTAAAGAATACCTGCGATGACGCTTTTCAGTTCGGTCAGCTGCGACTGCTGATCTGACCTCATTTTAACTGGCCTTATGAGGTAAAGCCCAATTCTTAAGGTCGCGTAACATTTTCAAAGTGTGGGGAGACACAAATATCCATAGCTTGTAACCAGCTGAACCTTGCACGCTAGGCCTATTAGTTCAGATATTTCACCTTTTAGCTAGTGCATCCCTGCACAGCATGCTATCCTTTTCTCGCCAAAAATGTTTATTTGGCGAAAGCACTTCGGTGCGTCGGCAGTCAGCACAGCAATTACCAAACCCGCAGCGCTGTGGGTCTCTTTGCAATGTAAGCGCCGCTCGCAAAGCGTTATGGCAAGAAGACTTACGTATATTATGTCAGCATTACAACAGTTACTAATAGAGGTAATTGAGAGGCCCTAGAATAACTTCGCACACATATTCTGTAAAATTTATCAGTTACATATTCAGCGAGGATGCTCTCTCGAGCACGGTTTAGCCGAGTCACTTTGCTGTGGCAGTGGTTCCACAGAGCTATTTAAGAAGAAGAAGAAAAAAAAAAGGATGCATTTTGAAAATCGATAAGCA
This sequence comes from Amblyomma maculatum, assembly GCF_055883805.1. Taxonomy (NCBI): domain Eukaryota; kingdom Metazoa; phylum Arthropoda; class Arachnida; order Ixodida; family Ixodidae; genus Amblyomma; species Amblyomma maculatum. The sequence continues at coordinate 33,858,475 of NC_139347.1, read as the reverse complement.
GCCGACTTTAATCATGAATGCAATTATACCTGTGGTTCTATCGGCTTCAATGCTGAGAAAATAAATTACGCATGCATCAAAATGTAGAGTGTAATAACACATTTCGTACTCTGCCGCGGCACCTCGAAATTGTAGCGTAAAATGCGCTTCAAGCCTCGTTCTGCGGTGATCGATTGTGTTTCTTCCGGTGCTTTAGAAAAGCGCACATAGCCCAGTGGCGAAGCTGAAATGATGGATTGTGGGCACGCTACCGAAGCGCGGGGCGCCACGCCGGCGAGAAGGGCACTCGTAGCAGGTGCGATGAACGTTGTTCGAAGCGGCGCCACCGAGCTCAGCAGCAAGCCTACCCCATACTGAATGAGCGACAGCGACCGAAAGATAAGCATGGGCCGAGCTCTGCTACTGCAGCCTGCCAATTTCGGGCAAGTGTAGCAATGAACAGGCCCGTGACGCGAGCACTGCGGCGTGGCGACGTCGCGGAGTTGCACGAAAGTGCCTAATCCGCGATATGAAAATGAACTATTTGGAACGAAGCCATTCGCACGCTTTGCTTCTTCGAAGTTTCCGCGAACTTTGCGGCGTCGACTGTCGCCAATTGGCAACACTTATGGTTTGTAGCGTTGTTAGTCGACTGTGTATACTCATACCTTAGAGTGGCGCCGGCTGCTGCTAGCAGCAGATGTGGATAAAACCACGCAGGGAGCGGCAGCATAATACAAAACGAAAAATAGCTAGGACACCCTACATCCAGCACAAAATGACGCACCTCAGTATCTTTTGAAGTGCATGGTATTATGACGTGCTCACTGTCTTCTTGTAATGTGTGTCTATAAATATGTGTACATTTCCGCTCCTTTAAAAAGGGTCGCATACCCCAATTAGCTAATTTCAACGCCTGATTACTGTTGTCGTGTAACCATCCTGGCCCTAACCCTGGGCTGCTTTTGATGCGTCGCGGAGAAATGGTCCCTGATGGTAAGCAAAGGCATTCCAGGCTGGATAGCGGAAGGCAGCTCGCGCCTTTTCAGAGGAGCGGAGAACGACAGGAAGAGCACCTGCCGCGGCATCACCAAGAGCAGAGAGTGCATCAGCGCACGACGGTCGGCTGCATAGCTATTGAGGGAGATTGTTGGCACGTTGCTCAAAGCTTCTGTCGGCGGCATGGCAGCAGCCGTAGCCACTGGTATGGGAGCACGGCCGACAGACGCATAAAAGAATGAGGAGGATGGACTTGCATTCTCCTCACGCTATTTAACCCTCCGTTTTTCTCTCTCTCTCTCCTCTGTGTCTTAGGAGCGTTTCTGCCTCCTCGCGCCTTTGTCGGAGGAAATTCCAAAGAACCTGAATTCGTCAGGGTAGCTGCCTAGTTGCTCTTCCAACCGCCCTCCGACCAAGCGCAAGCGCAACCGTCTCATCTCTCCACCTCCCCACCTGCGTTCACCCCAGCTCGCTTGGAGATCCCCGTCAGCAAAGAGGCGTATCATAAGAGGAGGAAAATTGCAACCTCTGCTCGTCGGCTATCGAGGCCCCCGTAGAGCGAAAACCGTGATGAGAAAAGAAAGCGGCAGATGAGGGCAGAAAAATAAAATAAAGAATAAATGTGCGCATCAGGACAGAAAGGGAGTGAGTGAGGTTTAGAGAGGAAGAGTGACCGAGGAGAAAATGTAGAAGAGAGAAAAAGAAAATGACCACCTTGATGTCTTGGCGCTGTAGTCTGCTGTCTCATTGGAAGCTAGCGCTGTGTCTATATAACCCTCGACGAAACCGTTCATTCGGAACCAGAACCACCATGCTAACTTTCGCTGCAGGTCCGTGTTTAGAGAAAGAGGGGGAGAGATAAAGAAAGGAAGGAATAAAAGAGGAATGAGCAAGCAGGGCGGGGATATTGCTGTCCTCTGCCCAACTTCTCTATACTTTTTCTTCTTCTCCGCAAAGAACTGTCTCCGAGTGAGCGGCGATCTTGGTTGCATTGTCTTGAAGCCACCGCCTCTCTGATGGGCCTCATGCCTCAGATTTCTCTATTGTTCTGGCACACGGTGCTGCACCTACGTGCGAACACTGCAGGTCTCTGTTGCATCTGCGACAACTTTCGATCTCGGGCCCGATGTGTACGGGCCGTTCATTGACAGTACGGCCTTATCTTACCGCCGATGGCAAGTGAGGCTATTAACGGACGTTGTTTGCGCTCTGAATGCGCGGGTAGCGTGCCAGATGTGCGCTGGCGAGAGCGGAAAAATTTCCCTGTCCCATGTGTGCAATTGCAGCGGTTGATAATGATATGTACTCGTTGCTGCTCGAAGGACTCTGCATACCGAAAGCAAAAAACAAAAACAAAACCGTAGCCCGAAGGTGCCGTGTCTGTAACTGTCATGGACGCAGCAAGCATAACATGCGAAATTATTTGTCCCTCGAAGGTGTCATCTGATAAACATATCAAATATCTGCGGTTCTGACATGACGCCTTTCAGCGTCTATGACAAATGGCAATTCTTATCGTCGGTCAAGCCAAGGGAACACTGTGCGGATAACCGTTTTTTGTCCGCTTTTGATTGTATACTGGTATTGCCAGCTTTATTTCCTATTTATGGCTTATTATTCCTATTTATTAATAATTAAACGATTTCAAATCCCGGGGTTCAGTGCTAAGCCTGCAGTGGGTGCCGACGACCCTGAAGCTACCGATCTCTGCATTTTGATCAGAAATCTCGACCTCACCCGTTCACAGTTTCTGATCTTCAGGTGTATCGCAGAAGCATACTATAACGCTCAACACGAGAGCTGTGTGGCTAAGAGATTTTGGGCTAAGTCTCATGTACACGCGGTGTACGTGGTGTGGCTGAAACCAGAGCTCTGAATGCTTGTCTAAAAATGCGGGGATCCTATAGCGCGCTTTTTTAGCTGAGTGATGGTTGTAACGCAACAATCAGTTCAATTCAGTTCAGTCGTTCCGTCGTGTCCGACTCTTCGTGACCTTATGGACCATATCACATCACGCTTTCCGGTCTCTCACTATCTTCCTAACATCACATAACTTCATCTGCAGCGCCTCGAGGATGCCATCTAACCATCGCGTTAGTTGCCTACCCCTTCTCCGGTGACCCTTAACCTTTCCCAGCATCAAAGCTTTCTCCAGCGACTCCTCTCTTCTCATCGAATGACCAAAGTAGCTGAGCTTTAACTTTAGAATTTGACCCTCCAATGAGCAGTCAGGGTTTATGATCGACAGTATCGACTGAAACGGAACAATCACTGCTTCTTTTAAAATGCGGCATAACAAGATTTTATTGAAAATTAATATGTCGCTCACATTTCAAGCGCAGACTGAATTTATTTTGCTTTTTTTTTCTTCTCCTCTTCTGCCGGAAATAAAATGCATCAAGAACCGCAAAGTTTTCCGCTAGTGCACATTAGGCAACTTCAAGTGATTCAAGCAGCACCCAGAAATGCGGCGCAACTTACATAGACACGTGAACAGAAACACAACACAGACGCACAGTCAACTCGCCCCTGTTATTCTCACAGGGGCGAGTTAGCTGTTAACGATTGAACTGTTATTCTCACAGTTCACAGAATAACTCAAGCTATTATTCTGTGATTCACGCAGTCCTGCAAAATTTGTTAATGCAATAATTCAATAATACAATACATTACAGTCGGACACAATCCAAGAATGCGTTGCAATATAATACAGTAATTCATTGAGAGACCATTGGGTCAGCTAAATCACCATTACACAAGAGTGATCAGTAGAGCATTAAACGAGTCTGTCAGATGAAGGCATACAACACACAAAGAAAGTAGCTGCAGTAGAAGCAAGAGTTCCGTTGTGTAAAAAGAAGAAGGAAGGCATGGAAGATTACGTGGTTCACACGCGCGTTATGAACACATATGACCTCTTCCTACATAGCTAACGTTGAAGAGTCATGAACAGGCCAGTGTCTAGTCTTGCCAACTTTCTGTGTAGGCTGGTAGATTAAAATAAATCTATCTGTACGGTATTTCATGCATATTTATTAAAAGTAACAAAATTTTTCACATGCGTCACAAGAAGTTGCCGCCTGCAAATATCTTTTCGATATTGTGCCGCTGGACACTTCAGTGTGCTGATTTTTGCACACACAGCAGAGACGTCTGTAATACGTTATCCTTGTCGTATACTTTGGACTTTGAACGTTGTCTAGTCAAGAATATCTCGCGCTACCGATACGTCGTCTCTTTCAGCCCTCGTGTTGAAATACGCGCCTCACCTTCTTTTCCGCTCATTCGCACAGACCTCTCCAGCTTTTCGCGTCCTCAGGGTGGATGTCGAAGATTAGGAAGCGCCTGACACATGGTTGACGCGTGCGAAGCTCGACATAGATCGTGTACTTTCCCCACACATACCGACAACAAACAACACAGCTTCACACTGACCCGTCCTTTTAAGTGTTTTTCTGTGTACTGCACCTTGGTCCGACCACGCGCATGATGCCCTCGGGTCTTGACACCTTCCGCTGTGGCGCCCTCTTCCTTTCCCTCGAGCCCAATATGCCGACATCCCATTGTAACCCTTGCCTTCACTGGTGAGAAAAAAAAATACGTATATACAATCAGGCTAATCGCTCGCGAGCAACGCAAAGTTCAACAGTCCATAGGTGCTTTGTGTTGAAAGTGCCGATGGCCAGCATCAGTTTATCTTCGATCTCGTTGGCCACGCGGAGATGATAAGCACGCGTACACGCCTCTCTGTGTCGGGAGCGAAGTGTGCCAAGGTGCAGCCAGGCGTACCCGTCGCCGATTTCAACAAACGTGCCTCCGCGCTTCACGTGACGTGGAAGAGCAGGATTGTGTCCCTGATTCCGCGCGTTGCCGTTCTAAGAAGGGTCCAAGTCTGGCGTACGATAAGCACCCAGCGGTCTTGTGTAACAAAGGGCGCCTCGATATCATGAGGTCCCTGTGCGACGCGAATACAGGGTTGACAAGGGCAGAAAAAAAGAAGCAAGCAAAACAGGTGCCGTAGCTTGTACTTTGACCGGTGTCGACCAAATCCAGCTTAATAAGGCGCGCACTTGCAAGCATAACTTGCGCATTCCGTCTAGTTACGTTAGGTCCCCAAGGAGCAAATATCTTAAAGTCGCTGCATCATAACCTGCAGACGTAATTCAGCAATGTCAGGTAATAAGAAAAATGACGAATTCTAAAACAAAATGCAATTGTGCCGGTTAACCTCCCACACCTATACCGGGGATAAAAGCCTTCAGGACGGGTGATTTCCCCCTCAAGCTGATAAATATATCAGCGTTGTCGAGATACTGGCAAATTATAGAAATATATATATAATTTTCCAGTGCCTTGATACCGCCAATGTGTAGGTGAAAGTCAGACACATGTGCAGTACATTGTGATAGTGAGATGAAGTAACCACTACCAAACAAGCAACCTATGTTCCTAGGTCCCTTTTCATTCATCCTAGACAGTCGTGTTCCCGACGCTGGCCGACAGTACGTAGTGAAGAGCAGGGGGGTGACACTGCCGCTTTTCCTCAGGATAATGTAGTTGAGTTGGTAGTGGATTTTGTACAAAATGGTATTGAGACCTTAACAACTGGGAAGCGCTGCCCAGAAATGTCACCACCAAAAAGGAGATACTCCAAATAAAGAACAGTTAACAGAAGCATCAAAATTACTGAAGGCAAAATCGATAGCACATTGCAGTCCTACTGAATTACGGCATATGCATTGTACTCGTAAAGATAGCAATCGACTTAAGACAATTCCTGATGAAGTTTAGAATTATAGGATGCTAACATGATAATACTCCACCATAAGAGGTAATAATAAAAAACATTAGTTGTGGTTTACCTCTGGTTAACCCTAGTTGAATTGCGATAGCAACTGCGGAAGCTTCCTTTGCCTGCTACATTATTCTCCTATCACGCCCTATTAGTGTAAGGTGCTACATTATTGGGGACACTCATTCTTTAAGAGTATGATGCGAGAGCGTAAGTTACCAGTCTTCTTCTTCTTCTTCTTCTTCTTCTTCTTCTTCTTCTTCTTCTTCTTCTTCTTCTTCTTCTTCTTCTTCTTCTTCTTCTTCTTCTTCTTCTTCTTCTTCTTCTTCTTCTTCTTCTTCTTCTTCTTCTTCTTCTTCTTCTTCTTCTTCTTCTTCTTCTTTTTCTTTTTCTTCTTCTTCTTCTTCTTCTTCTTCTTCTTTTCCTTTTTCTTCTTCTTCTTCCTCTTCTTCTTCTTCTTCTTCTTCTTCTTCTTGGCTCTTCAAGGTCAAGCGTGGCCTCCGCCGGGACTACGCGATGGCTCGAAAGCTGGCGCAGTATTGTTATCGCAATAAAAGCCCGAATACATTACACAAAGTAGCTTATCCCCTTGTGTGCAAAAAAATAAAAAGATTTATTAAGCTTTTGTTAGCAAAATTATGCCAAGATTATACTTCGTCTCAAAAGACGTTTGCTGCACTGCGAAAGGTAGTGGCACACCGGTCCAATGAGGATCACGCGCACTACAATAGGCAATTTTGCTCCTACGCGACTCTCGCTCCCCAAATTGGCGGGGGTGACAGGAGTACAATTCTCTATTATAGTGCGCAGGGGCGAGAGGCACTTAGGAGCACAAATGCAAGGGCTCCTCTGCTTTTCGCTGTGCTGTAGATATCTTGTGAGACGAAGTGAGGAGAGGCTCAATGAGCTATGCCGTAAGCTCCTTTCGGGGCTCATACTAGATACCGATGATAGACGCGTTAAAACACTACCTGATACTGCCGCCAAATAGAATTCCTTGCAATTATTAATGTACACACTGATTAATATCAGAGTTTTTATGAATTGAACCTCCAACAAATTACACTTAGAACATATTTACCTTAAAGAGGAATCAACGCAACGTCATCCCTATCTGGTTCATTTTTAGCTCGCAGAAAGAAAAAAATCTATCCAGTGACATCATAAGCAGAGTTCCAGGCGTCGCGCAAAAAAAAAAAAAAAATGGAAAAGGAGGATTTAACATACGCAAATGTGATAAAAATAGGTCCAATATACCTTACCGATCGTGCATATTCATTCCGGAAAGGAATATAAAGGAAAACTAACGAATTTCTTCCAGCAATGAGGCACAATTTCTAAACCATTTTTAAATATTTCTTTAATGGAAGCGTTCAACAAATTCGATTGGGAAAAATTTGTGCAAAAATAGGTGACTATAGCATCTTTAATAACCGCTTGTTTCTTTCATGTTTTCCTGGAGAGTAGTTTAAGAATTATTCGGTGAAGTATAATTTAGAGCATCGGGTTTGGCTCTTTTTTTATTTCACCCAGTCTAAAGCGACCAAGTGAAACTTTTGAACACACGGTTAGAACCTAAATGTTGTTCTATAGGCCGCAAACGGCTTCCATTTGTGTTCAATCGTTCTTTTGTCTGTACATTTGGATATCAATGTAGGTATTCAAGTAGGGGAGGTTTTATTGGAAATAAGTATATGAAATAATGGGAAGCTACAGCACGAATATATAAACAACACTTTAGCTTATATTTAATGCATGAGTGGTTAATGACCGCTTAGAAAGCTCATCCACTGCTGTACTTAAGCTTAAGCGAAACCAGTTGGCATTTGTTCGGCAATAATGTTTTCTCGAGCATACTTTGGCATTTGAAATTACCTCGCTCGAATTTAACGTTTTGGTAGCAAAGTCTCACGACGAAAATGATAACGAGAGGGATGTTAGTGGAAAGCTGCAGTGAACTTTTCTCCCGAAGAAAAAATGTCCAGATATTCTGTGAACAGAAGGTTTGCCTGGGAGTTCTATGAGTGAGACGGCCTGATAAATGATAAAGGCTAGTGGGTGAGGAATATGAGGTTCCATAGCGGGAATAACAAAGGGACACGACACAAATGTTTCTGTCTTGTCCCTTCGTTGTTCACACTATGGAACCTCCTATATGCGTTATTCGGTGAAACTTAACTATAGTAACAACACACGTACGTCTCTGATTTGAACATTGAGATAGGACAGCCTCTCGTCTACACTCACATTTTAGGCATGAAACGTTCGCCGTTCTTTGGTAGTTGAAACAAATTTGTTTACGTTCATTGGTATCCGCGCCGTTGACCGTCATCATGCACTGTTTTTAAGTGCGTTGTAACCTAAAATATGCTCAGCAGCATCGACGAATAGCAACTACTGCTAGAAGACGCTTGACGTTTTTTCACTAGATTTTTTTTTTGCACCACCGAAGGCAGGGCTTTACTGAGCGAAGGGCGTTCAAGAACAACAGTAAATGTTGCCTAAACGCGGCAAAGGCGCAGCGTGAAAATATGTACATACGGAAGATTCAAACACATAATGTGCTCAAAAATAAAATGCTCGAAAAAGGCTTATGCTAGGTATGAGAAAGAAAATATCTTTAAAAAAAAAATCACTGAAGCCGGTCTGTCACAAGTGATTGAGCTGAAGCTGGCAGAAGTGCGTAATTTGGGGGGCAAGTGATTTCTGCAGGTGTCCCAGTGTCGGACGAAGGATATGATACAGTGGTAGAGCCACTTTCTGACGAGCGAGCGAAATTCGGCAACTAGGCAGAGATTCTTGCTATATTTCATGTATTCTACAGAAGTCGAGTCCACTTTCTGAACGCTTTCGAGCACTAGTCACTAATTTCCTTTTCAAAAATCGCTTTATCTATTGACCATTCAGCTCTACCCGCATTCTTTCGTGCTCAAATAAGTATGCCAGATATAAAGGCTGGGAAAAAAGATTACTTATAGCAGATATATAGCAGATTATAGCACTCATGCTGCGGAGCATACTATTGCATACGTGTAACGATCCCATTTCCGTGCATGCACTAAATTGTAACGCTACATTGAACAACTGCTCACAAACGCGCTCATACGAGGGCTCTTCACAGATGGAGGATACGGATGGTGATCGAAGCACTTCAGCCGCAACTCCGCCTCGATTGTCCTTCTCAAGCGCTGATCTGTTCGTACGTATCGCATTCCAATTTTAGCCGTAAACGTGCGAAGGTGAAAACTCTGCAGTCAAGCAGCGCAATTCCACTCGCTTATCTTGCCCAATTGAATCGCTTGCTGCTTCTCTATCAGTCACGCGAAGATCGACGCCTCACGTGGATTTTAGGAAGAGTGACATTGTTACACATCCGTATAGCAATGCATGGTGCTTTGCAGAGGCTGTTATTAATGTCATCGACGGGATCAGCAAAGTGAACTGAAACCGACTATCGCGGAGGCCCTATACCGCATATCTTGCAATTGGTCCGCAATGCTTATATCTATGTGATATGTTAAAATGGCTTACAGAAGTTTGTAGAAGTAGATCATGCGGAATTGTATAGACATGAAAGCCGCGGGAAACAAACATTCATTGAAGAAAACCAATGTGTTAAGAGCATGCTATGCATAAGTCATTGTGTTACGCTGCATTTGCATCTGACAATGAAGCAAGCTCCGTCCAAAACCACCTTTCACAATTTAAAAGTACTAACGTACTGTTAATTTGACCAAAGGGACAAAACATGACCACATGTTAAACGGGAAGACTACCCACGAGCTCTGCAAGTCATGCTTGTCTTTGTACTGTATTCACTATGTACGTCATTTAGTTTTTCGATACATGAGAAAGTTACGGCAAATATCATTCTGTTGTTTTACACATTTTAATCCACCGCTTTAAATTAGGGCATTGGGATTAAAACACCGGACAAATTAATGTTATTGTTATTAGCGTTCGGCATGATACTACAAATATTGAGGACTCAAATAATAAGTCATATGAGCTAGAAAAGTGTATACCTATATACTTATCTCCTCCAGCAACTACACCTATACAGAATGGAGCAATCTTGGCTTGCTTTCTGCCCATCGACATTTAAATCACGTAGAGTGCTTTTGTTACGTCATACCTACTTTCCCAGCATAGAAAACGCAGCGTGGATTTATTTCAGGCAAGTAAAATTATCTCTTTCTCTCTCTCTCTCTCTCTCTCTCTCTTGCTTCGCGCATAGATCGAAGTAATATGCGAAACTCCATGCCCTACTCGCCATTTTGTCCTCATTAGGAGTTCAACGCTGGAGGTTAAATGCGTAATCTCGTATACTGTATTTTCAACGTTGGTCGATCATTTGCAATGAGACCTGGTCACGTGGGTTAATGCTGTTTTGTCGTTGTTGTTTTTTACGATGTTTATTGCCTCACGGCATAAAAGGATATGCTATGATGGATGAAGGGTACGGTCAAATAAACGAAAGAAGTTAGTATTTATGTCGATAAGAATGCTTTCTTTATCAATCTGATGCTAATTTGTCTGACAAGCTGGAAAATATCTTCTGTTTCTTCTTCTACATAGCATGTGTCTTCGTTCCTAACTTCGCTCCGACGCTGAATTTTAGAAATAACTACATTTCGACGCTAACCTGCCTGCCTTTCAACACAAGTCATCTGCAGACATCCAGTTCCGCATTTATAAATCGATTTGGTTTTTGTTTTCTTCGTTTGTTTTCATTTTATTGTGGGCTAGCGCACGCTAGCACTGCATGCAGTCGCGAAAGTTTCTTCCTGCACTTTAATAAAATTTGCTTACTGTTGGCGTTCTTTGTTTCAGCCGCAGCCCACCAATTTAAGGTTAGCCGTGCACGCCGACTGATCCCAAAATGGCCTGCACCCTACAATTTTTTATTCTACCTAACAATACTAACACTTCCTCTTCAGACTCAGCCAGTGCCGAGGCTTCGAATGAATTGTACACCGTTGCTTCTGAAACATGTACTTCTAGTTTTGATTTATTTCTATTCATAACTCTGGCGGCAGCTCAGCGGGTACGCCCGGAGTTTCTTCTTAACCACGGCACGTGCTGGAACGACTTGAAATCACAATGCCTTCTCCTTCCACACCCCTATATATAAGCAGCGCCAACGCTGCCAACCGTCCACTGCATAATCGAACGCGCGCACACACTCTCGGCGAGCCCGACTATAACGTTCTACGTCGAGTCTGGGACTCGCGTCCTTTTGAACGATGTTGACAGCAGACATGCATGCAGCCGTAATTACGGGCTTCCACCGCGACGGCCGCCGCTTACCTGCCAGGCGTATACCCATCGAGGCAGTTAAGTGATTTTCAATAACAGCTCCGCACAGCCAAACGCTTGTCCTTGTAAGCCGCGCTCACGTTCAAGGATTGCCGCGGAAAATATGCAGAATAAAAGCCCGGCTACCAGAAACAGGCAGCCCAACCTCCAGGATCACTGCTTTCTCTCCGCCGGCCAAGAAGAACGAGCCTGCGCGCGCTTTTGTCGATAGTTGCAGCGTCGTGAGCGTGGATTACCAGCATACTGATACGCGCGCTGTAATCAAGAGAGCGAAGCTCTCGAACCTTTGATTTAGTTAAGAAGGGATGATTCGCAGCCGTAATTACACTGGTGACTCCGATTTGTATCCTTGATGTGCATAGGATGAAGACTGGCGTGATGAAATGAATCTTCTCCTGCCAGCAGCCGTCCGGTGATTGTATAACGGCAACTGCAGAGCTATGTTGGGTCTATAGTCATGATCCACCGTTTCGCTACGCGCAACTTTCCATACATGTCAGGGGGTACTCCTCTTCCGGGAGTGAGTTAAAAGAAATTTACAACAAAGAAAAATACTCACTAAGATGCTGGCCAAGACAAGCTCTCTAGTTTCAACCGGCACAAGCCGCCTATAGACGCGGAAGTGGAAGAATCTGAAACAAAAACAGGTCAGCGGGGTCAACGTAAAATAGTTCGAGAGTGCTCAATATTCATCGGGTCTGTACACATAGGCGAATATATATCGCATACACTCGAAGCGTCGTGGTCTCGGAAGGCCCGTGCCTATAAAGCCGTCTTTTTCGCTTTGATGGAGCAGATGCGATAGTTGTTGGGCGGAAAAAGAATGGGTGCCAGGTTTCACAACCGATATCTTAAGGCTGCTGCCACTGCCGCCTTTCGCGCTTAATTATGCTCTTCAGCGTAACGTGCGCAACGATCTCATCTTGTGAAACTCGAACCTCGCGTCTCGCTTGCGTAGCGGAAGAGGGAATCAATAATGTGAAGAAGCACGAACACTCTCGCGCATGAGCAAGCGCGGCGCGCGCTTAGCCGCACCTCGTGTAAGTGTCGCCCTAAGTGCTTATTCTCGTATCTGCCAAGCGCGCCTATCTCGAGCCGCTATCTTTTCGTACTTCTTTTTCCTCGAAGGGAATAATATACGGCGAGAGGAAATAAAGTCACCATAAGCTGTTTTATTTTCACCTTGTTTTCGAATTTTTCTCTGAAGGTGATTTCATTTTTTCGGATGACTTTTTCATAGTACGCTTTAATTGCTGGCAGCAGTCTTTGTACGCCAGACCTCTTATAATAGCCAGATCGTTGGCGCAATTACTGTGCAATACATGCGTTATTCGATGATTAGGAATGAAGAAGGCATGCGATTCAGGTGGCATACCAGGAGCTTCAATGAAGCATGTCATTGAGTTTTAAAGAGATAGGCTTTTTGAAATACGAAGACGGCTTTGGAACTACAATTGTACCTTCGTTGGTGGACGTCAGAAAACGATGAAATACTACAAAGTATTGACATGCTTAATTATTTACTAATAACTAATTTTTTTTAATAATAAAGTTAGGTGTTAAGTTTCAATCAGAGATTTGTAGCTGGATATTACTAATCACCATATCATTTCTTTTAATTTCTAAATCGATATTGTCTTCGACGCTGAGGCTAAAAAAATCATGGATATATCGCGACAAAAGACGCGTGCTTCCCAAAAACTCGCACTCTAAACCCTGTCTGTTCCCCGCGTCAACAGACAATATCGCAAGTTCCACGCCGTTTTCTCTGTCACTCCTCCTCTGCCGCTCTCGGCCCTGCTTGCTGATCAAGCCGACACGCGACAGAGAGGTGGCGTGGCTCTTGTGCCGTGTTTGAGCGCGTATTTCTTGAGATCTGCATTTTTTGCTATCTTGAGATAGCAAATTTTGTTGACCCACAGCGTCGAAGTACTAATGGAAAGCTACAAATCTGTAATTACATCTTGGCGTCTTGGTGCAATAGTTAAAGTTAAGTATCAAAAACTACATTGTCATCTTACTATTTAACATGCTCTCTTGTTTTCTGTTCTACAATAACGCTGGCACAACCATGCGTAAAATAACCTGCCTTTAAACATTTGCGGCGAGCTTCCTCGAAATAAATGATATGCGCCTAAAGGATGGCGCAAATAAGACAAAAGTGGAACAAGTGTCGGCCTATCATTTTATGTAAGTTCAATTTTACAAAAATGTGGTTTTTTTTTTAGTCCTCCTTTTTTTAATTGAAACAGCTAGCTAAGTGTTTTTATACAGAAATTCACCTTTTTTTTTTTGTTCAGAATCCGAATCAGAATTTATTCAATGGAATCTATTGATTCCTTTATTTATGAGCAGCCGAGCACTTCGTTTTATCAAAGTCATTAATTGGACAACAACAACCTCTCCACTCAATCTCACTGACCGCAAAAATCTTACCGTACGGTACGCTCGCATCGCTCATTTCCTTCGTAGGATCCTTACAGCAATCAAGTTGGATTCAAGGAATGATGATCTATCGTGCCCATTAGTGTTATTGCTTCATTTGTGCCATGGGCTTAGGTTTCCCTCGCGAGGGGATGGCGATGCAGAGAGCCTGATTTAATAACGTCTCCAATGACGGATGAGGGGGCCAAGGGCTTTGCAAGCTACTCTCTTAATGCGGGTGCTCACCGAAGAAAACAAAGGGGCTGACGAACAGCAAACAAGTACGGTGTCAAGTTTTTCGATGCGAAAGTGCATGAATGCAGCGATAAGCGCTGCTTTTTCCACCTCTCTGGCTATCTTTGTGCGTATTTGTGTGGGCGCATTTCTGTGTCTTTGTTCGTGTAATCGAGAGTTGCTGGAGCGCTTTCAGCGGTGGCTGTCACTATAGGGTACCACTAAGCCGACCTGCTAATTCGGGAAAATCTCATCCCTGACGCTCATTAGAACGAGATCGTGAGCATATCCAACTTCTCACAAACATCAAAACAGCCATTAGTAGTGGGAGTCGATATGTAAGGTTGTTTTCCCACTGAGTGGCAAAAGTGGAAACGGATCCCTTGTTTCCCATTAGCTTACGCAAAAGTCTTTCTACGAAGGAATAGAGATAAGATCGAAGAAAGGAAAACAAAAGTAACCTCCTCCTGTTAATGGCTTCATTTAGCCCCTTTTCTAATGAAGTGCCGAGGAAAGGAGATGGGGAACGGAATGGATATAGTTCTATTTCTGGGACCATCTTCATTGTTTTCTTGAAACAAATAACTGACAGAACCACTGATATGGCTCTGCACCGTTCAGAAGGTCCAGTTTCACTTTGTGCACGTGCGTCATCAGATACAGTATTTTGGTTTTTTGCCTAAAAATACACTTTCAGTCACCCAGCGAAGGAGCATTTCGGCATTAGCTCCTCTTTCTTTCGTGGTAATGGCAGACGCCATCGAAGAGACACTGTCGCGTTTTCGTCCACACATACACAAACACATCTCTCTCTCTCTCTCTCTCTCTCTCTCTCTCTCTCTCTCTCTCTCTCTCTCTCTCTCTCTCTCTCTCTCTCTCTCTCTAACTTTTTTATTCGACCGCTTGCGCTGAACTTGAAAATACGTAAAATGCTGTTTTGTACGATCGTCAGGACTGAACAGGTAAATACTAAAAAATGCGCGAAAGTTCTATTTCGCGCGTTTGTATTTCTATATTATCCCACTTCCCTGGCGTGGTCGCTAGGAGGCGCCAAAATGGGGAGCGCAGCAAATGTATAGGAATGGAATGCTCTCATAACGAAGGGCTGCAGTCGTAGAAGTGTAAGAAGGAGAAAAATGTCATGCCTAGTGAAATTAAGTGTTTTACCCGCTGCCGCTGGGCATCTGGCGAGCCTAGGGAAGCCAAGCGCTTCAAGAGTCCCGGGGGATAATTAGGGATTGCACTGGGATTGCAATATCAATAAATAAATAAATAGATAAATAAATGTAAGAAGGGTAGGCAGATAATGGCAGCGTTACATGAGCATAGAATGCATTTCGAATCTGTCCTGATCTCTGGACGTCTCTGGGCATTTGGAACTGTGACCTGTATCACGTAGCTTGAAGTCGCCAGTCATTAGCGGAGCGATGAGAACGAACATTGCACAGGATGTGAGCATGTTGCATGGTAGCAGTTGAGAGTAGATTACGAGGCTTTCCCTCGATGTTCGTGAGGCTTGGCTATTCGTGTTATATATATATATATATATATATATATATATATATATATATATATATATATATATATATATATATATATATATATATATATATATATATTTATCTCTTCAGCTTCTGTTGGATTTGGCCTGGTTATTGAGTGCCTCCGGATGTTAATATTGCGGGTCATGTGATGAACCAAAATCATTTTCCTTGATTCCTTCATGACCGGGTATCCAGCACAGGGGGATTGTAATTTTGTGGTCGTGGCTCTGAGATTACAATCCAGTGTCGTGTAGGTAAGGTTCTGTGCTTGGCATATTGTGACCTGAGTTGCTTGATAGACGTTGATATTTATTTTTGTGTTTTTAGTGAATACACTAGCTTCTTGTATCAACATATATTATTACTTTGGTTCCACGCGTGGTTATGGGAAGTGTGGATTACGAAATGGCTCCGCCGAGTGGGCAGTCGATATTGTCTAGCTCAGTACATAATATATTGCATACATTTTAGCCTCCTGAAAGAAAGTGGGGGCATACGTCTCTATGGTTAAAATGCTCTGCTTCTACGGCTATACCTTGTTCGAAATTTAGACGGCGTTTATGAATGTTTGCGTACGCTACGAAAAATATGAGCATGAATGCGTGGGGTACCTCTGCTTTAACCGTAACTTCTCCCTGCCGTTTATTACTCACGCTACTACACAGAATTTTCTTCTCTTTCTACCAGAACTACCTTGCCACCAGTCATATATAAGCCACGATAGCTTGGAAGAAAATGTTATCAGTACACTACACGAGGTGTCTGAGACGCTGTCGTTTATCTAGAAACGAAATGGCCCAGGATGCCACTTGTTGCCTGGTGAGCAGTTGGGCATCTGCTCTTATTACATGCTTCTGGCGCCTACCCCTCTCCTTTATCTTTACAACCATTATCCCTCTCTCCAGTATTGGTGAAAAAAACCAAGGTCATCCTTATCTAACCTGCCGGTATGCCATCACTGTGAGTCAAACTGCCTTCTTTTTATAACTATCAGTGGCTTCACTATAGCTTCGTTCTTTTTCGAATTACGACTTCCGCTCGGCAGAGGCTCCTGACAGCAGCTGTACCGGCTGTGACGTCGAACGTGATGTGAATGTCAATGCGGCCGCCCGCCAGAATCGTACCACAGAGTATCCATTTGCCGCCCTGAGCTTCCTGTTCGGCCACTATGGGGGAATCAAGGTTCACTTGAGAATACGCCGAAAAAAACAAAGACTGGTTTTGCCGAAGGCAGTGGTTCTTGCACACTGAACTCTGCCTCAGTTGGTTTTAACGGTATATTCAGAAAAATTGGATGCGTGCACGGTTCATTATAATATATATTGTTCTGGTGGTGCGTTAACGTTTGTCCTGTGGCAGAGGAGGAGTTTATTACAGAGATATTGTGTTTTAAAATCCTTCCGGGGCTGCGTTGAAGAACACGACGACCTTACAGGAAAGCATGCAGTTCCACTGCTTTACACAGGAAGAGGTGTAGCCATAGCTGTTTCATTCGCTGGTATTTACTAGCTTATATATTATTCGTTCTCTGGCATGGTACTTCATTTTTGCTTATAACTCAGTACACATTATAACTGCAGGCCAACTCGAATTTGTCCTGATATTCTTTAAGAACCAAGCTTTCATAATGTAACGTGGAACACTCACACCCAAAAACTCTTGGGGTACTGCTGCACGAACGCACTTTGGACCGGCTTTTGAATATATGTTAATCCCGTTTGCACCTCGAGAGTGGTAGGTGACAGCAGGATTTATTCAGAAATGGTCATGTGCAATTCATGTTCATGGCCTTTCGCTTCCATGTTTTAGTCTTATATGATTAGATCAGTGAATATTGGGTGACATGTAATATTTCAAATTCGGGTTGTGCAGCAAAAATGTACTTGTACTTAATGGGGTTTTCTCCGGCTCATTTTTTGCAGAAAAATAAACTTGTGAAGCTTTGGATTCGGAGCCAGAAGCTGAATCCGAAACAACATAAAATTATGATGTAATAGCAAACACGTTCACGAATATTTCTTTCCATGGAGAATAACGGGGCTCCGCAAGGCCTGGAAAGCCTAAACTTGCACGCAAACCGTATCATAAATAGAGCTAGATCCTGCTTGTGTACGGGTCAGGTTAGGTGAAATCCCTTATTATATAGTATCCGCGTTTGAACTGCTTCAGACATATTTTCAGTTATTCCTTCTTCGGCGGTAGTTTACGATCGACACTGAAGGGTACAAAGGGGAGCGCCGAAGATCTTAAATAAAAAATTTAAGTAATAAAGATCTAAAAAAATCTAATAAAGAATAATAATAAAGATTTTAAAATTATAAACGTGATCGTGCCCCTGCTATATCGAACTTAAATGTTTATTTGGGTTACTTGATGTCGACATGCTAAACTGGTTTATTTATCTCTTTGTTGTTCGTTTGTTTGTAATTGCGTTTTCCTCAGGGCCCGTAGGTATTACAGAGGGGATGAACATTGTATCAGTATTATACATAAACGACAGACCCAGACTGAAAACGACCGGGCTAGCAGTTTTACCATCTCGGTGAAAATGAATTTAGGATGCTATTGATCCCTAACTTCTGCTAGTTTTTATTTCCATCACCGAAGTGGGAACATTAAAAAAAAAATGTTTACACGTCAATGCATGCCACAGAAGCCTTATATTCACGTTTATTTTTTGCCCCGGCACAGGCGGTGAATTTTCTTATCCTTTTCCTACTCGACTCGCAGAATAACTATTTCAAGCATAATTTTTATTAACACAGCCTGAATTATTACTGCAGAAATGACAAATTTTGAACACAACCTTTAGCACAGCGAAGACGTACGTCGCTCCCTCTTTCGGGAAGTATTTTCTTTTTCTCTCTCTGCGCTGATATGTTATTTGTGTATCCATTTTTGGTGCAACCTTCATATATAGATTTTGCTCAAAGGATTAAGAACTCGCCAAGTCGATAAAAGCATTAAAGTAGAAGCTGAATGAGAAAGAGTAAAGGTTATTTATGTGGTTCTTTTCGTTCACTGCTTTTTACAGTCTCCGTTTTCGCCGGCTATTTTCTGAACATCCCTCTTAATCCTTTGCTGTTCTAGCATACAATAATTGATTTCTCGCTACATTTCTGTGAAAATATTAAAGGTTTCTTTCATAGCATTGTAGCAGGGCTCGGATATACGCTAACGAGTAATTAGTTGTTTTATTTCCTTTCAATATACAAAAAAAAAAAGGAAATAAGAGAGCTCTAATATAAATTTTTCGCGCTCGTCTTCTCATCTCACTTTTACATAGCGCGGTAATAAGAATTAACTTCATATGGCACAACGCAACGCGTAGAGTAGAAGACATTCAGCGACCAAGAGGCGACCCTTGACTAAACCCGTCTCTGAAAAAGATCCCCGCTGGTTCTCCTTTGTTTGCTCCTTTCTCTTCCGTTTCTGTTTATCGCCCTTCGCGAACACTTTCTTTCCAACGTTAGTAGCGGCAGGCAGCGGCAGAGCTCCCACGGCACCGCTTTCAGGCACAACACATCGCCGGACAACCGGCACGGTCACCACTCGTTTCACGGCTTCATGCCCGCTCAAGTGCCGTTTTGTTTACCTGCTGTTCTCTGCGTGGCGACAACTCACTTCCACCGCCCCACCCCCCTTACCCCACTCGACCACTAGTTCCCCTTCCCAATCAGTTGCTCTTTTTCTCAGAGCATTCCGTTTCCCAGGCGGACTCGTAGACGAGTTCTCCGGGTGCGGGTCATTCCCATGGTGAGCAGAGGGCTGCATGCTGCCCTTAGGTGCAGTATTGACCTCACAAATGTGAATGGCCTGTGCCTCCCTCTGAAGTAGATCACGTAAGAGTTGTTCAAGTGCAAAGCAAATGAGTGGCAGCATCGTTCGAAAGCACCCGACACTTCTCAAGTTCATTGATTAACGGTTGGCTACAATAAAAAGGAACGAGTTCATTCAAACGCTGTTGTCGCAGAATGAAAGTGCGGCTACAGTTCGCTCCTCGTTCTTGCATGACTGCATTGTCATAACCCCACCCGCTACCTGTAAATCAGTTCTGTTTTGAGCGTAACCCTGAACTAAATTGGTCATTTGTATTTCTTCTGCATTTCAATTTACCCCCCCCCCCCCCCCCCCCCCTGTTCTGGTCCATAAGGGCACAGCCCACCGGTGGTGGGAGCCGCGGGTATGAAAAAAAAAAAAAGTATTTCACTAAAAATCATAACTGCAGCATTCATTGCAAACTCTCAGAAAATGGTAACATGTATTTCGATGTCTTCTGCCGCTCTTATATACAGGTTTAATTTCGATTATAATACGCCATTTGCGTTTGTATATTTCTTTAATGTCCCACGACTGTCAAAACGAAGTTTGTTTTAATAGTCGTTCGAGGACGTGGTGATAATTTACTTGCTGTTTTTTTTTTCTTTTATGATCCGAATTCGATGTCTACGATCACCAGTAACCAAAATGAGTGGTTTCCCCTTCGTCATCATCATCATCTACCTGACTATACCCACTGCAGGGCGAAGGCCTCTCCCATATTTCTCCAATTAACCCGGTTCTGTGCTAGCTGCATCCACTTGACCCCTGCAAACTTCTTAACCTCATCCGCCCACCTAACTTTCTGCCGCCCCCTGCTACGCTTTCCTTCGCTTGGAATCCAGTTTGTTACCCTAAGCGACCATCGGTTATCCTCTCTTCGCACTACATGTCCTGCCCATGTCCATTTCTTCTTCTTAATTTCCACTAGAATGTCGGTTTCCCCTTACACCTTGTAAAGCGTGAATTACTTTTAGGGTCGCCATATGTAATCTTTAGTTGAAATGGCGCTGCTTTTTGGCTGCTAACCTCATAAGCTCGGACACTTGAGCGCTGTTCTGCGGTGTGCTCCTCCAGGCAGGTGATTGTTCTCGCCTGAATTTAGGTCCACAAAGATGCAAATCGTTGCCAGTCGATTTCAATCGCTATTGTTTGTGCTCACGACACATAAAGCAGCATTTTCGAGGCCTATCAGGTGCTACGCCAGCTGTCGCCTGTCGCAAGAGTTACAGGCACGCATGAGAATATATAGTGGAAAGCGGCGAAAGCACATAGAGGGACTAACCATACAAAAACACGCAAGGACAATACGTTGTGCGCGTCTTCTTGACGCTCTTTTCTTTTTGGACTTTGAAATAAGCCATCAAGCCATAGTGTTTGCATAAGAAGAACTGATGTGAAGCGTAGGACGGAACACAAGTGTTGATATTTCCTCTTTTATGTAGAGATCCGTGACGACTTCTTTGTGAGAAAATGAATGGACCAACTGTCTCGGTGGTGGAATCGTGTTCTTTTTGTTTTTCGATAAGGATGGGTGCATTCCGCGCTTGGCTAACAAAAAAGTTATGCCGGGGCGGACACAACAACGCCCAAGCACATCCACCTGGTCTCTCCGGCATGGTGGACATAGCGACGCACCTATACCTTGTGCTGAATGACGACTACGCCAAATTGAACAATGGGTACCTTTTTGACGGACGGCAAATTTTTCCGACCGACGTAGTCGACGTCAGACCGCAAGCCAAACCTGTCAATCTATAGATAGTCCCTCTCTCCTATCTGCCGGAGGAGTGGAGATGACGTTTCACGTCATAATGACATATCAAGTATCAAGGACATATCAAGATATCAGTGGCCTTCGACGAAGTTATCGCCGCCTATCAAAGAATCTATATTCGTTTTGATATTCGAAGTGTTGAGATCATACTAAAAAAAAAAAAAAAAAAAAAAAAGTGTTCCTTATGTGCCCCTAGCTATATGAGGTAAAAATACATTTTAGAACAAGCAACGAAGTTAGTAGAAAAACAGCGAACATTCTTACATAATGTAGAAATTAAGTTTTAACTGCTTATAAAGAGTTGGTAAGTTGGTAGGGTTTAAAGTCCTAAAGTGACTCAGGCTATGAAAGACGCCGTAGTCGAGGACTCCGCAAATTTTGACCACCTGGGGTTCTTTAACGTGCACTCATCGCACAACACACGGGCGCCTTGCTTTTCGCCTCCACCGAAAAGCAGCCGCCGAGGCCGGGATTCAATCCTGCATCCATGAGACAGTAGTCGAGCCCCGTAACCACTGCGCGACCCCGGCGGAGCCTTATGGGCCTAGTGCGCTGGTATGGAGGCGCCACTGCTCCGGAACAAGTAGCGCCACCTCCCGCCGGCGCACCCATATGTGGTATGTCTGCTCGTCGGAGAGAGGCGGCGGAGTGAACGCGAAGTCTACTCTTCTCGGCAGAAACCTTGTGAGAAGAAAACTTTTGTCGGTCATTTCCTGCCTCCTGCCACACGCGTACATAACAGACACATGTACCATGAGTGTGTGTTGAAAAATAAAGCAAAAGCAAAGCGAAGAAAGCCGCTACCCATTCATGCCAGACCCGTCTGGCAGAAGGCCGCCGGCGCTTCGGGCGCAGCGCATCGTCGGCGCGCAAGCGCTTCTGCTGGCGGCTCTACGGGTTTTTTTCTTCTTTGAAGTAGGAATTCGGAACCCGAACAATATGATATTTTGAAAGAAAAAAACAAATAAAACACAAACTAAGCCAGTGTGCAATGCGCAGCACTGGCTTTTCGCTTCGGTGGCAGCTAGTGTATGTGGAAACGGCATGCTAGACCCCCCAGAAGCGACAGCCGAGAGCTGGGCTCCGTTGGTCAATAGAAAGGCTTCTAAAAATAATAAAAAAAAAAAAACGTCTTCCCCAGGACGGGACAAGCAGGCTGTATATGGAGATGTACCCTAAGGCGTCGGGCCTTTCGTGCACGTGCTTTTTCGGCGCTCGGCATTTCTACCGTAGTTTTTATTTTCTACTCGATGCGTCGAAACGAGTGGTGACGGTTCAGTGCGCGGAAAAACAGCCATGGCTAAGCAAGCTCCACAGCGCGTGCTGTTCGGGGGATTTCGGGCGATCGGGAATGTTGAGACTTAATTTAAGAATAACTGCTTGGTGCGCGTTAAGAAACTGTACGAAGCCAGCGCGTGCATGGTGTGCGCGGGGAACTTCACAGTGCAGCGCCCTCGGATATCTTCAGAAAATGCGCTGCCGAAATGAAAACCGCCTTTTACGACGTCAGCTTGGAGGTAAGTTTTATTCGGCCCTTTCGGCATCTCTTCACCACATATGTAATTCTTTTTTTTTTATGTAGTTGTTGGCGAACCCACGCAATATCACGGATGCCAGTTGCGTCTGCAAGGCCGGGTGCCACTGTTAACGATGCGACACATTGCTCTCGTATGATTTCCAAGGAAATCGCAAAAAAAAAAATACTTGATTTTCGATTGCTTCCCGATGGTTTTTTTTTTTATAACTATTATGACACCCATAAACACAAGAGCAGATCGAGCTGTTAGTTTAAAAGGACGTTTTCTCTGAACGTGTGGCAAGACAGAAAGCGCGCACTCCTCCAATGTGCTTCGCTCTCCATGTCGTGCTTCTACGTCTTCTACGTCAGGCTAGGCTTCCCAAAAGCGAGCGCCGAGAACAGCTGGAAACTATCATTAGGAAGTCGTTAGAAAAAAAAAAAAGTTCCCGTTGGGCAGGAAGGCTCCGCGCTCTCTACAATACAGGCCGTGTCCGAAGGCCTGCCAGCTCTGGTTACAACAACTTTTAGTAGATGTCACAACTTTTAGAGCTCAAGTTGGGTCCAGAAGTAAAAAAAAAAAAAAAAAAGACCCGTTTATTTTGTGATTTTCGCGTGCTAGCGATCGCTCGTGCATGCTTGAAAAAAACCTAGCGTGAAGTACTGTACAAAAAAAATAAATAAAAAACGTGGGAAATGCGCAGCCTTAACGAAAAGCAATGGCTGCGATATGAGATTCGAAATGACTAAGTAAGTACAGGCCCTTGTTTCAGTCGGTGTTTATTTTTTTATTCTTACGGGGACCCAAAAAGAAATCGGAACACAGCGTCGGTGCTACCCACGTTTGCGGATCCAGACAGCCGCGTTTTACAGCGGCGCCTCCCAGACGGCGCCACATGTTCGGCCAAAGCTGCAGCGCACCAGGCCCATAAAGAGTGCTGTCGAGCATACGCAATCAGTTGGGAGCTCAAGCTGCGGACCCTTCAGTTGGTGCTGCCGTTCTGCTTAAACTCAGCTCTTTGAACTGGCAGTCACAAAACACCGACGTTCAAAAGGCACGTACTGAGTGCTATCTCGTATACTTATGGTTAGTTCGTATCCTTTTGTGGGCTAGAAAGACAAAGCCTCTTAAGTTTCGGTCTATGCCTATTAAAAGCCCTCAAGACCAGCGGAAATGACTTAGTCGTTCGATTTAATCGGTTTCTTGATCGACCCAATTCAACCGCATGAGCCAAGCAAGGCACGAGTACGCCAGAGCCAAGCAAGGCACGAGTACGCCAGGACCTACCAACCTTCATCTTCTCATTCATATTACTTACGGTGACAACTCTGGCACCTCTTTAGGCAGCTTATCTAACCTAGTCTGCCGGTAACTTCCAAGATGACAGAGTAAGTGTCAGAGGTCGGCGTGGCGCTAACCTAACCTAACCAGGGTGAACCCGCAAGTCAGATGCGACTCGCAGATAAACCAAATATCGACCAATAAAACAAACGAACCGAAACAAAAACTCCTGTGCTTCACATTGTGTCAATTCTTCATCTCACTTTCTCTCTTCCCTCGGCATCACTCGTTTCCTTTCCTTTTTACGGACGAGCCAATATGCGAGAAGCACAGATGAGCAGCAGTAAACGGCCTGCCAGTGCGTGTGTGTAATGCAGCGCGAACACCGACGTGCCTTCCTTTGGGGCTCCCGAGCCGGTTCTCTTCTTCACGGCGCTCTTTAACGCGCCTCGCCTTAAGCCGGTCGCCTGGGACGAGCAATGCTGGCGCCAGATTCTGTTTTGCTTCTTTTCCTTCGGCCCATCTCTCGCGGCAGCGACGGCCGTCCCAGCGAGGCGAACGCATGCAGAGCGCCCGTCTGCATGCATTAGCCCCGCTTGCGACGGCATCTCGGCGCCAGGACTCGTCCCGCTCCCTGATAGGAACCGGCCTCCTCAGCCTCCTGCCTGCTCGTGCTCAGCTAGAGGCCTCTCTTTGCGCTATGCGGCCAGATCGCGAAGAGCCCAGTGCAGGGCGGCAGATCACCGCTGTGTAGGGCGAGCCGGTGTATTTCGGTTCTTGGCCTAGACATAGCGTCTCGACTAAAGTGTGAGTAAGAAATCTAGGAAGGTCGGAGCAAAGCTAGGAATGAGTGTCAGATGGGAAGATATAAACGGGTCACCGCTGTCGGCTGCAATGAGTGTCATAATTAATGCATGGGGCTCGTGCGCTAATATTCTGAGACATGCCATCGAATTAGTGTGGTCTCATAGCCCGAAGCACAACGGCTCCGCCGCGATACGAGATACGTGATGGTAACGACGACGTAGGGCCCGTAATTAATTTTGTCGAATAGGAGATGTAGGTATTTACAGCGTATGGAAGCCATTGCCAGCGCGCAAGAGCTTTTATATTTGTGGCGCTCCGTTAGTGTCTAAGGATCGCTGCAGCCCATGGTCGTGCGTTAAAAGGCAGAGCACCGTGGCGATAAATTACCACGCGGAAGCTCTGTGATGGTCAAAAAGGAATCGAAATATTTATGCAGAAACATTTTTGTAGCGAAAGCTACACTGCGTTAGGATTTCAAGCCGTTGGCGTGGCACCGTGCCATGTGACCGTTGCTACTGTAACGTGGTATAAACCGAGAGCTGGGCCAGGAGTTGGAGGAGGAATGAAAAAGAAGAAGAAGAAGAAGAAGAAGAAGAAGAAGAAGAAGAAGAAGAAGAAGAAGAAGAAGAAGAAGAAGAAGAAGAAGAAGAAGAAGAAGAAGAAGAAGAAGAAGAAGAAGAAGGGAAAGGAAAAGGAAAAGGAAAAGAAGAAGAAGAAGAAGAAGAAGAAGAAGAAGAAGAAGAAGAAGAAGAAGAAGAAGAAGAAGAAGAAGAAGAAGAAGAAGAAGAAGAAGAAGAAGGAGAAGAAGAAGAAGAAGAAGAAGAAGAAGAAGAAGAAGAAGAAGAAGAAGAAGAAGAAGAAGAAGAAGAAGAAGAGGAAGAAGAGAAAGGAGAAAAAGGAAAAGAAGCCAGATAACTGTCCCTGAGCACACAACGCTAAAAACTTATGAAATACATCTTTTGAAAGCGAATTATCCAGTTTTGTGTATTGGCCGCATTCATCCCGCTTACAAAGCTGTTACGTCAATCGCCGTGGAGCACGCCAGCAAAAACCCCTATTCGCCCCAGTCATTGCGTACGATGTGCTATACCCGAGCTCAGGTAATTTGTGAACCTGTCAGCGCTTGCCACAGTCTTCATTTAATTGCGGCAGAATGGATGAGTAATGGCAAAGAGGCGTGTCATGCGAGCGTCCGTACGGGTAACATGACGCGGAAATAAAGTAACGCTAAAGAATGGCGCTGTGTAGGAAGCCAGACTGATTGTTCTTGGAATAAAGCCAAATAAATCGTCGTTGCGGCCTCACATCGCAACGCCTCTGCAACGTGGCATGGAGGGAAATATTTTACATACTGTTCTTCTCAAAGCCAGTTGAACGTATTTTGCTTAAAAAAAAAACAAATAATGAAAGGGGCGGCAGGATGAAGTTGAAGGGAGCTGGATAAGGGATGTTTCATGTGGAGCAAATTTGTCAGAATTAAACTCTCCATAGAATGGCTTCCCTTGAGGGGAATGTTAGCCTGAGTTGAACAAACAAACAGACCAAAAAGATGTAATAGATGCCTAAACAAGGAAATGTTGTTTGAAACAATGTAGCTGAAAATATAGTTCTGAGTCCAATCCGTACAATGGCAGTTATCAATACAAACTTATTTTAGCGTTCCGCGCTGTTACCACATGGCCACAGTTCGTGCAATCGCTTGGTCATAACGACCTTCATAAATACTTTCGGTATATTTCATGACAGCTGGTCGCTACCCTTCTTCTCCGTTTGTTTGAATTTTTGACTTAAGGAAACCTAATACGCCGGAGCTGTTGTCCTATCAGATGGAAGCTTGATGATGAGGGAAACCTTTAAGTCGGAACAGTCTTTGATAATGCCATGCAGTAAATATGAGAAACTTGCTATTGCTACCTATTAAGTACTCTAGCTAGGGTGGCGTTTCAGTACGCCTTCCGCTTAGACGAGATTTTGACCCACATTTGCGTGTGAGCTGCCCACTTATGCGAAGCCGGCTTATCAGAATAATGGTCGGATAGAGGTCGAATTTTCCTCTTATGTTAAGCAAGCGTACTCCCCCCCCCCCCCCCCCCCCTTTATCCCTCCCCTCCTCTGCCTGCCACCCCCGTCACTTCAGTCACGCAGCTGGTGATATCGTTCCCGCACGATATACTGGGGGAAGGCCTTCGCGTTCTTTTCTTTCACTCACGCCACTATTTCATGCGCGGCGGATGAAAGGGAAACGGCGCAGCGCCGAACAATAATAACCGGCAATTAGAAGGGTTTTTTCACCTGTTTAACTAAAGCCGTTTTGCTAGGCGTCTAGGGCTTTCACGTGGACAGGAACCGTTCTCGTAAGCTTCTTACGTTCCTCCATCTGGCAGGTCGTCAGGTTAGCTCTAGTTCTGGTGTCTTTGATGGGCGTTATTCAAGTCGAGCGCATGCGTATCCCACCATTGAAGGCGGCATAATTTAAGCGAGGTCTAATTCGTAATACGGCTGCTGATCCACACACATCAGTAAAGGAAAAAAAAACTAACATGACAAATAGGAGGTGATCAGTAGGGGCCACACAGCCTCCAATGAGCTACTTCAGTACAGAGGAAGGCCACATCGACGCTGCAACCAAAGTGCCAGACGGGCTCCGACAGCGTACCGACGGTGGCTTTTGATTCCCCCTTCCCATCGAGCCTTTCGCTGCCGGCACACGATTTCTGACGTTGACGCCGGAGGAGGAGCGGCGGGGGCGCAGGGATTTACCCGCGGTCAACCTTGGCGCGCGAGGCCTTCCGCAACGCCCGACTCCGTTGACGACAACGACGAGCTGTCGCTACCCTTCTCAACTGGTTTCGCCGCAGTGCGCACAATTAACGGCTTTCTCAAGCCGGTTGTTTCATGTGGAGTCATGCGGAGCCGCGCAGAGGCATCGCACGGAGTCGTACAGATGGTGTGAAGTAGAATAGTTTCTTTTCACACAGGCGTGTTACGTTAAATGTAGTAGCATGGATTCATCGGTCGGAGTCAGACAGAGGCGTCACACGGGGTCGTATGGTGTCGAATGGCTCCTCACCCGAATCGGTACTGAGTCAGTAGAGTAGAGTAGAGTAAAGTAGAGTATAGTAAAGTAGAGTAGAGTAGAGTAGAGTAGAGTAGAGTAGAGTAGAGTAGAGTAGAGTAGAGTAGAGTAGAGTAGAGTAGAGTAGAGTACGGTATGGGATCGTACCAAGTAATATGAAGTTCTAACGTAAATAAGGGTTCTACGGTTCAGCTTCGTGCTGAGTCGCTGAGTCGCCTAGAGTGTAATGAAAGCCTACGCAGTGTTCGAGTAGACTCGGTGCTCGTATGCAGCTTGTCGCAGGCGCGACCGCATTCGACTCATCTCCCTGCCGCGTCGCCTGGAAACAAAAGACGAGTATGTGAGCGCCTTGCGGCCCCGGGCACTGCGAAACTTCCAGCTAGAAGCCGGGTGAGTAAACGCGTTCTTTCCAACGAAGAAGTGGTACAAATAAAACGTAAGACCGTGCACATAGGCAGCTTATGGTTCGTAGCGCGCGCAAAAGCGCCGTGTGGCTTGCCTAAGCGCCGTATACAAAAGACGGTGGGGGCGGATTGTGTCTCTGTCCGCTGGCGGAGTCGCACGGAAGCGCTTTCGCTGTTGGCCAAGGGTGAAATGCGAATGTGCACGTGACTTCGAATCGAACGGAATGCGTAAACACCAGGAGTCAGCGGCGGCGTCTCTGCGTGCGTGTCAGTGGGAAGCGGGTGCAATAGTGCGCTCGCCTGTTTGTCTTGCTGCACTGAGTTGCGCCAAAGCGGTATTTGCCGCCCGGATACTCGTCTTCCCACGTGCCAGGCCAGATTCCACAGCACGCTGTTCTCTCTGTTTGATTAAAGCGATAGGCCGTGTGATGACACCGGGGTACTGGGAACACTGAGACACGTGGATGTGCCATATATGTGCACGTGCGTCTTGCGAATGGCCAGGTGTTTGCCAGATGAGTAACGTCCAACAGGGGTGTCAAATGGCTCGCCTCAAGAAATTTCAAAATGTCCTGAAATTAAGTCCTTTGCACAGCCCGTGTTGGTTTGCATCGTAAAGAAAGTGAAAAGGCAAAA
Organism: Amblyomma maculatum; assembly: GCF_055883805.1. Lineage (NCBI taxonomy): Eukaryota > Metazoa > Arthropoda > Arachnida > Ixodida > Ixodidae > Amblyomma > Amblyomma maculatum. Next base: position 33,829,867 of record NC_139347.1, on the reverse strand, counting down.
GCGTGCATAGAAGAACCAAAGTTGAGTTCAGTTGTCTACTTAAGTTAAGTATAAGGGCTAAAAAAGTTAACGTAAAAGGGTGCGCGCGCACCTGAAGGTATAAATTATGAGAATAAATGGTTACTGAGCTCACCATACTTCTGCTGTCTCGGAACCAGTCGAGTGACGCGTTCCGCGACAGCTGAAGCTGACACCAGACACGCTACCAACATCTAGCTCGGGCCCGTTACAGAGCAATTTGAGTTCTATTGTTACTTTATTGTGATTTATGTTGATGAAGCCGAGCTGTGCTTCATATTCGTAGCGATTCGTGATGTCTGTGCCACAACATGGAGCAATTTCATAGTTCCTTTTTCAACATGCTCGAAATGGCGCCAAGCATAGGACCACCTCCACTGTGCTAGAAGCCAGTCGCGCCAAGAGCGCCCAACAAAGTGCTCTAACTTTATGTCGGTCAGTATTTCTTCAAGGGCTCACTCAACTCAAGTGTCGCTTTTAAGCGCAGTTCAAGTAAGCCCCTTATAAATACACTCATGATAGCACCATCTTCGGCGCGAGTAAAGAATAACAAAGGACTGGCCCTCTTGGCGCATTCTCTTTACGCTCTCCGCTTTGCTCTGCGCGTACTGCATTAGCCATGGACGAGAACCGGTTCAGCTGTCGGCACTTATAACACGCTCCGCATCGCTGGACACGTCATCTGCTCTTTGACGCTTGCATAAGACGCGCGATTAGGAGGAAATATTCCACGTAAGGAAATCTAAAGAAAGAAATGCATCACCCGCGTCCCTGTGATAAAATGGAAACCGTGGCTTTCGTTTTAAGCTGACGCCGTCACTTTAATCTTGAGTTGACGCCGCGTCCTGGTATCGAAAACCGTCTACGCCAAGGACCAAGTATTGAAAACGAGAAGTGTACCATCTAGATAACTGTTTAGGACATGCGACCACGCCCAAGCTGGTATTCGTCACGTTACACCTCCGCTGAACTTAGCAACCCGACTGCTTGTTTTAAGCGTGTCAGCCTTTTTGTCTTGCTCCTATTACTGTTGTAATGATATCATTGAAGTCAGTAATGACTGGAATGCTCAACAGTGCATACTAATTGTTAGCGTTGCTGGCATTTGCCATGCAGGTTTGAGGCGCTGCCTGTGGTACACTACGCAACTATATATATCGCCATGCGCCTTTATCCTTGGTTGTAAAGAGTGCCGCGGCATTATTTTAATGGCCTCCTGGAACTTCGAAACGCAGTGTATTTAATAATAATAATAATAATAATAATAATAATAATAATAATAATAATAATAATAATAATAATAATAATAATAATAATAATAATAATAATAATAATAATAATAATAATAATAATCGGTTCACAGGAAGCGAAAGGCGCAGCTTCCGTCACACCTGTTTCTCTGCACACTTGGACCGCTCCGTAAGAGAAGGAAGGAAGGTGGGCTTCAAAGCGGAAAGAGACAAATAGGTGCCGTAGTGGAGGGCTCCGGAATAATTACGCAGCCGTATTTCCTGTTCATTTTTCGTATTGCAAACGTGAAAAGGAGACAGCTACTCTTTGAAGCTAATTATGTCCGCCGAGTGAAACTGTATTTGTGCAAAGCTCTGAATAAACCAGAAATCATCGCAAAAGAAAACATTGTGCACCGATAACGCGCGTCAAGCTTGCGATTTGTTGCATTTGGGGTTAAAACAGGTTTGATTCGTATTGCGAAAGCAATCCGACAACAGCCAAAGCACGACCTCGGGTGGCCGCAGCTACGCCGTGAAGAGGCGTAGCTACGGTCTCCTCATAAAGAGATAAAAAATCAGCCTGCCATGACATTTGAATTCACGTTACCCCTATGCCACGAACAGGCGCTGTCAACTCGGGTCGCTTCTTTCATATGGCAGCATGATATCAGAATCGGTCTGCCAGAACCGTTTGCATTCTCGTTACCCCTACAACACGCAGACACGAGACAGCTTGGTTGAAACGTGACTTTATATGTGGGCTGGCAGCTTACGCTCTCGCGTCATGACTTTAAAGAATGAGCTTAAGTGTGCCCAATAATGTAGCACCTTACACTGACAGGGCGTGATAGGGGAATAATGCAGCTGGCAAAAGAAGCTTCCGCGTTGCTTTCGCAATTCAACTAGGGTTAACCAGAGCTAAACCACAACTAATTTTTACGAATGTTTTTTCGAGATGCCAATGAATAAATTATCTCATCCTTGCAATAAAGGTTTATGACACGAATCATCAACGCTGACAGCTGGCATGGCTGGAAAGGGTGGTCACACTTTTTTTGTTGCATTCAAGGCTGCAGGTGCGATTGAGGTAGAAGCCAAAGGCGAGGATTGAGCTTTCCTTTTGGCGCAAAGTATGCCCCAAACCACCGTAGGCTGATGTGCCGAAAAGGGTGGACGATAAGACGTTTTAAGTCACTTGCGTTCTCCAGAAAGTCTGTGGCCATTTAGCTCAGAAAGGAAAATAGCTTGCGATTAGCGGCAATTAATGCCTTTTATTTTTTGCGTTTAAGTTCGTAAAAAGAGGTTTGTTCTTAGCCATATTGGTCAGTGATACGCATGTGCTATGCATGTGCTATGATCGAAGCGGACTCGTTGCCAAACGGTCTCACCCAATTGCTCTCAATGTGTCCTGCGAATTCTTGATTGCCAAATAACTTGAAGCAGAAACATGTTAGACATGATGTGCAGCTAATTAGGAACATACTGGTTTTTAAATGATGCAGCTCTACTACGCAGTTTCAGTGATTTATAAACTTCCTGCGTACGTTCAAAACATCAAATTGTTTATTCTATTTGTTTAATTGTTTAAATAGATCAAAGATATAATTTAGTAATTCTGCACAGCAAAAAGATATATCAGCGTGGTGCGGCGGTAGAGAGATGTCTCAGAAATATCTCCTCAAGGAAGCAGAAATGCTTCTGTGGCGACGAAGGCCTAATATTTAATAAATTCTTGACTGGAGAGTTGTACTACCTCCGGCACGCCTCACTTGAACGTTCCAGCTCGTGCTCGCAGTGAATATTAGCACCGCTAAGCGCTGGCCAATGGGACCGAGATCTTGCTAAGGCGACTACATGGCGGCCGCTATCACTACCGGCCCAAAACACATCGTGCAGCATGGTCACGGGGGCCAGCGGCAAGCGCTGAGCTGCGCCAACTTCCATCAACGATGCGCGCTTAAATGTTCACGTTAAGCGTGCTGGCGGTGGTATGCATGATGTTGCGCAGCATAGCAGCAGATTTCGAAATTTGAAAGCGTACTCATAGCGACTTATAGCACAGGAGCCAGCTCAACAGCTATGGACTGAAAGCGATGGCGAAGTGGCGGAGTTGGCCAGGTGGCCCACCCCAGATGCTGGCACTGCCGCGAGAGGCACTATCGTTGCACTCGAATGACATCCATAGGGTGTCGTTTTGCAGATTCCTGCTTGACCACTGGCTCGCTCGCTCGTTCGTTCGTTCGTTCGTTCGTTCGTTCGTTCGTTCGTTCGTTCGTTCGTTCGTTCGTTCGCTCCCTCCCTCCCTCCCTCCCTCCCTCCCTCCCTCCCTCCCTCCCTCCCTTCCTCCCTCCCTTCGTCCCTCACTCACTCACTTACTCACACTTCCAACTAACTTTTCTTGTGATGTAATCATCATCATAGGCATGTCCACTGTAGGGCAAAGGCCGCTACATCCCTCCATTTAATTCACAAGCACCTGCAGGTGTCCTTAACCCTAATTAATTAGTGATCATTCACATTCTAATCGTTAAGTGCGACTTATGTCAATGAATGCTAACTATACGAAATGTCCTTACGGAAAATATTAGTCAGGAAGCAGTTTTCAAACCTGCTGCTCCTCTGGCATCCCTTTAAATATATATTAAGTTTAGCCTCGTCGGTACCGATCGAAACGCCTTTTCTTGGCATTGGTTTCTCCTCTCATAGTTGTCGCAGTCGTCTATGCCGTTTGCTGGTAACCTGTGGACCGTGTCAAAGTAGGAAATAAGGCGGCTTGAAGCTTCCTTGGAACAGTTCCAGGTGGCTATTTTATGAGCCGTGCGTGCCGCTTGTGAGTTTAAATGCAAGTCGCACATATAGCGAGCCTCAATGACGACTCATTTAACACAAAAAATGTGGGGACAGCCCTGAGGCGGCTAATGAATGAGTGGCTTTTGCTTTTGCATCTTTCTCTTGTTAAAAGGGTGGTTCTATGCGCAAAATGCGAGGAGAGATGATCATCAATTGGTTTAGCATTGCACAAGACAGGTGGAACGATATAGAAGGAAAAGTTAGTGGGGAAAGTGCTGGCAGGAAAAAAAGACCTTTGTAACTGCTAACGAATTAGATTACACAGCTTCAGTGAAAACATTCCGGAAAAGAATTCTAGCGCAGAGAGATATTGCAGGCTTTTTGCAATTATTTCCGTTGGCGAGAGATATGTTTAAAGAGAGGAGTGTGGAGTGGAGGGGGGTTGATAAGAAATTCCTCAGGCTAACATACGTGTGGCCTGATCATGCCTATAACAGGGTTTCCATGTTCGTGGCAATGTAAACGAGAGTATGATTGCGTCTCACAGCTCCAAAATTAAGTTTTTTTTTTCAACACCGCGGGTACATACAACCGCATGCGTATTTTACGAGGGGGTCTTCAAAATGCTGCGGCTTTACGGTCCACGCATGCGCAACTTCCTAAGGTACACCCATTATTAACTGGTCATGCCACTTCCAAAGAGCAAAGCGTAACTTTCTTCAGCTTGCTTTAATAAAATATTATTTTCGATATGTGTGGATCACAAAGTTTACCGCGGCTGCTTACTGTGGCTGACTACCGCTACCGTGCGCTGCCAGCAAAGAACGCGCTGATTGGTGCCGAGTCTGCCGGAATTTGACAGGAACGTGGCGCCATCTGCCGCCCTCGAGGTGATCTGCGCATGCGTACTGACACTCGCGCAGTAGCGGTAGACGGTAGCGGTAAGCGGTAGCGCTAGGCTAAAGGTCTGTAATAGCTCAGAGCACGCCACGCATTAACAGCAACCCTTCAGTCGTCTAGGCAAGCAGCCTCTGAACAGCAGACACACCGCAGGACACACACTCTGACTCTGCGGCTTTGTAGGATCTGGTACTGGAGTCAGTTAACTTTTAAGACCGAACTCACAAAGCTGTTTTGGCACCCGTCAGCTCGTCCATGCCAAAAGCCGTCGGCACTGCATCCAAAAACTATTCATTTATTAGTAAAACTTAATAACATTTTGTTAGCCATTTGGATCCACCCCGCGATGAATTGACGAAAGGATGACTTGTACTTGGTTGCGTATGCTGACTAGGAACACATGGCCAAGTTATCAGGTAATTTTATAATAGCGCTTAAGTGTGAGCTACCGTGAACCGCAGCGCGGTGGCAGTTGTGAGCCCATACCTGGTGCATCAGCACTCCACGCCTGCACATATATGAGAGTTGTTTTCATGCGGCTGAGGTAAAAAAAAAAAATAACACGCTATAAAACACCCTCGTATAACTTTCTATTCACATTTTATTTCCACTGAGTTCATCTTTGCTTCGCCATTACTTCCGTGCAACCTTAGGCTATCTAGCCGATACGGGAAATGGCGGCGCAGGTTAACACCGAGGAAACAATAGGGGGAAAAAAGGGGAATTACATACACCCTTAAGCATGACGAGTTACGAAATCTGCCAATGAACAGTTGCCCTATATTGCAGGTATGCCGGCATTGTGCCTGTGGGAAGTCGGTCGAGTGAATGTGGAGAGAGAGAGATTCTCGTAAAGTCCGGTGCGAACAATACTAGTGTCTATCGTTCGTGCGTGAATGATTACCCCTGTATTCAAGCCGCAGCAGCCATTAAGCCTCGCTTCCTTGCATACTGCTGTCTCGGCGTTTCCGGTGGCTCCGACGTCACTGTGGCAACCTGCCAGTTAACTACGTGTGTTGCTACGTCACAAGCAGCGCGTGCCTGAGACGGACAGGACGCCAGCAACTGTGCCAGCCAGGTTACAGCGCGAAGCAGCTCCGTTGAGGATACGGTGACTGCGACGTCACGAGGACGTACGATCAGTTTCTGAGAACTTGAGTGCGCAAGCCTTCTGACCGCGAACGTGACCGCAGTGCTTCAGACACACACCACCTTCCCTAACCGTGACGCCAGCATATCCCTTTTCTTTTTATCTCTATCTCTCTTTTTCTCTCCCTGTTTCATCTAGCTCTTTCTTTACCCGTTAATTTCCCGGGGGGGGGGGGGGGGGGGGGGGAAGAAAGACAGAAAACAACGAAAAAGAAAAAAGAAACACCAGGAAACGACTGTCGGAGTGGTCGAGCTATACTTTCAGATGCAGAGTAATAGGCATACGAAGCCACAAGAGGAGGACACGCTGCGCTCCAATTTCGTTATTTGATTTTATAAAATATCATCGCAGCTGCTGTACGGACTCCAGGCTAAAATTCATGTCTCATACTAAGGGCCATAATCAGAGTGTGTACTTATGCCCTTATGCTAACACGCACAGACACCTCTGCCTCACTCGAACGCGTATCAATCCTTGAGACGTGAGCTCCAGCACGTCTGTCGCGGAGTGCGCAATTGTTTTGCTTGTCCGCAAAAACACGCGAAAGAAACTCTATCATACGCATGGTGAAGCCAGCCATGATGAACAAGCTCTGCCTCTTGAACCTCTTGAAGAGATTTCGATATGTTTGCAATGAACGCGAGTTTCAGGCCACGTCTCGCATATTGAATGGGATATTCCAGGATTAAATTTTACGATCTCTACTTTACTTTGAGGCTACGAGCGATTTCTGTAGAAAAGAGATTAATCTTTTTAATTTTGTTGAATGCTGTGCCCTTCAAGTACGACAAGCGGTGGCATTTTTATCCTGTTTTCTGGTTTGGCGAATCAAGCATCGCGCCCTGGTGGTGCCTTTATTTTTCAAACTGCTTTCATGCTCAACTCGACGTTAAGCGAGAAAGTGGCTGATTAGGACAATTGTAAACAAGACAGTCGACTATTCGTTAGTTTTATTCGTCCCAAACGATTCAAGCTATAAGAAATTCAGGGCTCCAGATAATTTAGACCCCTTGGGGTTCTTTAAACGACATGAAAATTGCACAACTCATTCTCACCTGGCGCTTACCTCAATCGAAGTGAAGCCGCACCGGCCGCGCCCAGCTCAGTGGCCTAAGACTCTAAGTAATGAGTCTACGCGGGATAGTTAACTGCTGTTCTCAGAGAATTTTGTGAATATTGAAGGATATTGTCAGTTTGTTGCGAAAATTAAGGCGACGAAACGCTATGTTCATGTGAATAACACTTTTATTGAATCTCTCGATTAGCTACCTCAGAAAACATATACCCCATTGGCTGATTCCTGGCATAAATACACGTAGCGTAGATCCTTACGTTTGAAATACATAGATTGTTTTCTCAAAATAAAAACGTTTATGCCATTATCTTCAGACATTTCAAGTGTATCTGTATATCGATTATGACCTTACTCTCTCAAGTTAATCATGTAAGTATTACAGGTGGAGCCCAGGTTTCAGCCCAGCTCTCGCGAACTCTCGCTACTTGTTAACAGAAGAAGTTTCGTTATCAGTCATCAGATAACCACGCAGTAATAATAAGAAAATAGTGGCCGGCTGTAAGACCGATGGGATCTATACCTTGAAATTTTGATTCTGGGACCGGCTGCTTTACTAACATGTGGGTATACAGTGCACATTGGTAATAGTGAAAAATCATCGACGCTAACATAAACCATGTTAGCTCAACATTCAACTACAATTTATGGTCTACGTTATCAATTTCACAGGACTGCCACTCAACATGGAATATTTGAAAGTAACAACTCCTCATTTCCGTCAGGTGACTTAAATTTTCGGAGTTCTCTCTCTCATAGCCTAAGTCGCTTTAAGGATGTTAAATTCTACAAACCAAGGAACAAAGCACACATGCCCAAGATGGGATTGAAAACTATACTGTAGTCATGAATCAAGGTAGTTCGCTTAAAAAAATATTTGCAAAAGTACGTTTTACTTGTTTGGGCCAATAACAACTTGATATTCTGAACCGGCGCACAGAGCTGTATCGCAACCGCTTAACCACCGAACGGAACTTTATTCAAGGCGTCACTTCGTATATGCCACATCGGCACCAACCGGCAGCGCAAGGCCAAGGACGATTTCCAAAGTCGCCGCTCGCCCGATGATGATTCACAGAATATGACGTCTTAACTGTCCACCGCCAACGCGAGGCTGTGAAGGTGTGGGCCTGACGCAACCGGCCCTTCACGACGTTCCACGTCGGACTCTGCTCGTTTTGCCGAGAGCATAGCGAAGTCGATCGATTCGAATGAGCCAGAGGCATGAATTAATGAAAGAACTTATGCACCTGCATCTTCTGTATTGGCCCCCGCGCTTGCATATCGATGAAGGCGTTTCCGCAGCAGGATCGTTCAAATATTACGATAGCGCTAGAAGGGTAATACCGCATGGTGAAATATCTGCATCGCCTGTTGCCATCGGGTTTCTTTGCGCGGGCGGCACCAGTGTCGCCGCACTTCCGTCAAGCCAGCAGCAAGATAAAAGCTTGTACTGAAGAGAAGCTTTGAAAAGGATTTCAGCATTATAAAATATGTGGTCCTAAAGCCGCGTCTGGCTCTGATATATGACCACGAGATACGGCGCAGTTGAGAATTCAGGATAGATTTCGACTACATCGGTTTCTTCCGAAATGTAGTGAAGAAACCCGCCTGCCAGTTGTGATCCTAAGTAAAGGAATTATTCTCTGTCTCTTTCTGGATATTTTATCGTTTACATGGCAGCAAAATATGCGTGTTTTTTTTTTTTTTTCTGCTAGCAAACGAGGTATAGAAATCTTCTAGGCAGTCGATTCATATTCGAGACGTTATAAACGAAGAAGATGCTCGCCACTGTTTTGAAACGAATGCTGATGTAGCGTAGCTTCAAAGATCAGCAAAAAGAGCAATGCCAACGCACACGTTTTTCTTGCGAAATGAGACGGTTAGCACATGTGTACACCGTCTTAGCTCGAAAACAATTCTATCTTAGCACGATGTATTTCGCCGATTTCCAGCCTCTGTCCGCCTAAAAAGGATTGCTATGGTAACAACTTCAAGCAAGCCTAGCTTCGCTATACGTGATCATGATATGGCTTGCTATGAGTGAGAATGGCAATCATGAACATGACCAACGTAAAAGTTAATAAGGATTAATTAGCACTAACTAAACATGTGTGAAGTGCACGTTAGAGAATAAAGACTTAACGTGTCTGAACACACATTGACGTAATTACGCCTTCCTGAGTGTAAATGAGCGTTTCAGGCTTTGTTAAGTCTGACAGGACTACATAGGCCTAAACGACCGTCAGATTACAATAGTGCGTCTCTGTCTAAACTCACCTTGGCGGCAGATACACCATCTTAAGATGAATTAAGCTTAATTAGGTTCAGCGGGGCCTCATAGCCATACCTAGTGCGAAGCCCCTTCTAGCTTTCGCACGTAAAACCTGTATACAGTTACTAAACCACTGTCATTTTTTTTGCATTCTCTATAGGTTTTATAAATGCCCGGTATTTTTTAAGAGTGACCTCATTCTAATGAGAACGCTGTGCGCTATCGATACAGATCGACTCATTTCTCCTCAGTGTCCTTCTAGCGTGCACTCACATCGCACAGCAAATGTACGTCTTTTGTATATCGCACGCGATCCTAAACAGGGTGCTTCGTTTCGCGATTTTGGGAATTGGTTGGTTGGTTGGTTTGTGGGGTTTAACGTCCCAAAGCAACTCAGGCTATGAGAGACGCCGTAGTGGAGGACTCCGGAAATTTCGACCACCTGCGGTTCTTTAACGTGCACTGACATCGCACAGCACACGGGCGCCTTGCTTTTCGCCTCCATCGAAAAGCTGCCGCCGAGGCCGGGATTCGATCCCGCGTCCTTGGGAACAGTAGTCGAGCGCCGTAACCACTGCGCCACCCCGGCGGGGTGATTTTGGGAATTAGGCAGCCGAACACTACGGCCACTGATGAGCAACCTGTCTTGGCCATTGAATTATTGCCTAGAATTTAAAGTTCCCATTCAGTTCGATGCTCGCCTATTCACCAGTCATTTACTTATACCTCTATTATCACACACACACACACACACACACACTACGCGCATACAATCATGAGATACCATATGTACGAAAGACATCCCGATATAGGTATAAATCCCTGTTGTAATCAAGTCGTATACGAAGTGCCTGCGTGACGTAGGGGCAGCGTCTCTAATCATGATCTAACTCGACGTCCAAGAATCCTGGAAACCTGGATTCCGATCTCCCCTTCGCACCCCAAAGATGATGTCCGAGCTGACAGCGCCTGCCAACTCGGCCATGTCATGTGATCTCGTGACGTCACACAGACCCACGGTCTTGCAGTCAGTACGCGGCCATGTCACTTGCCACTAAAACCTGTCAGGGCGCTGCCTGCAATGTTTCGTTCACAGCACCGACGCCGATAACACCGCCAACGCTGGCGACGCCGAGGCCAGATATGTCCTTGAGGACGGGACCTTTAACACTATCGCGTTAAAATTAGCTAGAGTTCTTCCATCGGTAGGGGTAGTAGTAGTCATTACAAAGATCAATATAAACTGAAGAAAAACAGATATGAAAGCGAGTTATCGAAGTTTGGTTTGGTTTGTGGGGTCTAACGTCCCAAAGCGACTCAGGCTGTGAGAGACGCCAGAGTGGAGGACTCCGGGAATTTCGACCACCTGGGGTTCTTTAACGTGCACTGACATCGCACAGCACTCGGGCGCCTGGCTTTTCGCCTCCATTGAAAAGCGGCCGCGGCCGAGAATGCTATATTTTACTAAGAAATATAGGATGATTTCGGGGGTCAATTGGAGCCCCATAAATGTAACTGAACAATTATGCATAAATATTATCGATTACTTTTGCGTTATACTCCAACACTTACTCGGGCTACAAATAACTGGCGCGGCGTATACGTTTACGTACATTATTGCCACGACAGGGTTAACGGCTCCGCTCTGCAGAAATTCCGGCGCTGTCGACGCTGGCGTGCTGAAGGAAAATCGCGAGCATTGCTCTGGCAGGTGGTAGCTGACAGGTGGCATTGCCGGGTGCTTACCGGTTGCTATGAGTGACCACGACTAGCATGAATGACGAAGCTAAATGTTAATCAGGCCAATTAACACTAACTAAAGCTGTGCGAATTAAGCGCAGGTTAGGGAATAAAATCTTGACGGGTCTCGACATTACGACTACTTATGTCTAACTGAGCATGTTAGGCTTAGTTAAGCCTAATAAAGCTCTTTAAGTCTTTAAGTATGTAAGATTACTTTACAGTAGTACGTCTCTCTCCGAACCCAACTTGCACCGTGAATACATTATCTTAAGCTTAATTCAGCTTTAAATACTACGCGGGAGAAAAATCACAGCATACATCTGGTAGGTGGTAGTTTACCGGTGACATGGTCGGGCACTGACTGGTTGGTGGGCTGTGTGAGTGACAATGAGTTGCTATGAGTGACAATGACTAGCATGTATCACCAATGTAAAAGCTAATTAGGCCACTAACTAAGGCTGTGTGAAGCACAGATTAGGGAATAAAGCCCGGACCTGTCTCGGCATTATGCCTATACCTATGTCTAATTGAGCATTTAGGCTTAGTTAGGCCTAGTAGAACTATTTAAGTTTTTGAGATCACTTTACAGTAGTACGCCTCTGTCCGATTTCAACTTGCACCGTGAATGCCCGATATTAAACGTAATTAAGCGTTATTCCCTAGCGAAAAAACCGTGCGAGTCACAAAGCCTCATAAAGATTTCTTATACTGAACTCATATAAATGTCATACAATCCCACATATTTCCCATACGTTGAATAATATTTGTATATGATGATATGAGATTTGTAGAGTTTAGTATGAGAAATCTATATGAGCTTGTTGTAACTCATAGGGTTTGTTTTTCACCGGGAATAGACTTAGTGGGGAAAAATCACAAGCATGCCCGGCAGGTGGTTATAGTTGGCAGGGGACATGGCCGCGCACTGACTGGTTGGCGGGAGTGTGACGTCATGGGAATGCATTCCTGGCTGAGTTGTCAGAACCTACCAACTCGGGCAGCTCCTTTGATATTGGAGGGTGAGAGGGATGTAACCTTCCGGACATCCCTGTTATCCAGACTTGCGACATATTAAGTATACAGCGTGCAATTCCTGATTGAGTCACTTGTCTATAGAGCCGTGTAATCCTAAGAGCACTTTCTTTTTTGCGTATACCAGTCGTTTGCTTAGCGTTAAAAGATAACCATTTTATCATATCTGCATGCTCCATTATCTTTCTCAGGGTGGTGTGCCTGTCATTTTTATTATTAATATTAATTATTCGGCTTATGGCATCAGTTAATTGATGCGTTTTTGTTGGCCTTCGGCAGTCTACATTTAATCAGAGCATAGCGCTGTACCTTGATGCTGCAGTCACCACGCCCAAACCACTGTAGCCATCGAAGAATTCGATTAATGGTTTTCGCCCTATAAATTGGCAGCAGCTTTACTGCTGATCAACTTTGATAACTTATCGATGGATTTTTAGAGGAAAGCTGTATCAGCAAGTTGGCGAAGGAGGGCGTCGCGTTCATAATTCATGGTGGCTCGCGTGAAATGACAGAAACCAAAATTCAAAGCGGTAAAAGACTAATGCTTCTGCCAACATTTCCATTTCCGCTTAACCATAATCCAGCTCAACAGTGGACCACGCGTTACGCTTCGACCGGCCCTTTTATTTATCAACCACTTGCGCCGCGCTACTACCACGTCCGCGCGCTGAGTAAGCGATGCAGAGTGGGAAGCAGCTGATGTCAAAGATTTTCACATCAGCTCAGTGGTTAAAAATAAGCTCGCCTACTGATCCGGGATACCCTATAGTTCGAATCCGGCCGTGACGGCCGCGTTTCGATGGTGGCGAAACGCAAAGGCGTTCGTATGGTTTGCATCTTCAGTGCACGTTGAAGACCCCAGGTGACATGAATATATCCTGTAGCCCTCCCACTACAGCCCATATTTTCTACGGAGCTGAAGAGCGCAAACAGTAGACAATTCACAGAGAAGACAAGGAGAGGCGCTAACTAAAAACTACTTTATTCTTCATGGCAACAACGCATACATAGACCAAGGCCACCCTTGAGCAAGCAGGCAAGAATCCGACATGTAATTTGGTCCAAGTTAATAACGTCGCGAACACAGGAACTTATACTCGGCTTCGTACAAAGAAATAGAAGTGTCGCTATTTTTCAACTGTTTTCTTGATATGAAATGCTTCAAGTGCCAACCGGCGTGTTCATTTTTGCTTCTGCCAAGAATCGA